>NC_051183.1:96430918-96665225 GCF_013339695.2 Rhipicephalus sanguineus
TCAGTTCCGGATGCGAAGTTTTCTCGGGAACGAGAAACGATCGAAAAAATGGCGGTTTCACTCCGGAACGAAATAATATACAAAGTTTCGGTACG
Source organism: Rhipicephalus sanguineus (assembly GCF_013339695.2). Taxonomy (NCBI): domain Eukaryota; kingdom Metazoa; phylum Arthropoda; class Arachnida; order Ixodida; family Ixodidae; genus Rhipicephalus; species Rhipicephalus sanguineus. Next base: position 96,431,014 of record NC_051183.1, read on the forward strand.
TTTTCGTTTGGTCAAATATATCGTTTTTTTCGTTTTTTCGTTTTCGGTTTTCGTTATGTTCCGACACGCTGATACACTACAAATCTATGTAGCCACCTTCTTTACACCGTGGCTATGTGTGAATATATCGTCACCAAACATCATTCCTGCGCAATGTTGCTCTGTCGACCGTGGAGTTGCAATTCAAGGTTCTTATTTAGGCAGCATTGTTTGGAGAGGCCGTTTTTTGATGAGAAATTGCTGTATCATTGAAATCCGTACTTTAAGTATTTTTGTACGCTATTGCGATCCAAATACTACTCTGTATTTCCATCGCCTCTGTCTGCCCACCTGCTATTGCAGGAAATTCGTCAATATCACAGTGCAAAAACAGACCGGTACCGACGATATGTTCCGTGAACAGAAGCCTACTCTCACTATCTGATACACGGGGTAAGTGCGCCTCTTCATTAATAATAATGTGCAACGAACGTCCTCTGCCTCCTTCACTGCTCCCTGCAACAGCGGGGCCATGCATGTATCTTTTAAACTACCATTTACTGCAAGTGTATTTACTAAGATGTACTTGGGCTAGTTGGTTCATATTTGCAGTAATACAGCTCCGGAGAAAACAACAGACCAGACGAGGAGAAGGACACGTAAACAAAGCGCCTTGTGTTACGTGTCTTCTCCTCGTTGGTCAGGTGTTTTCGCCTGCACTGTTTTATTGCGAGTACTGAGGAAACGTCTTTTCATGAACACAGTGTTGACTGTTTTGTAAAATGTCGATTTCTCTTATGAGGCCGGTAGCGTAGCTGACACAGATTAGAAAGACTTACTACTATAGCAATAAACAGGGGATTACTATTTATGGAACCTTGGCGACCTTATTGTGCGAGAAAAAGGTGCGGTAGCCGCGCTTTTAACGAACAATTATTTTCATAAATCATGAAACAGCACATACATTGCAACAAAACAACGACAGCGGAAAACGAAGCTTGAACTGACGAAAAACAAATTACTGACATGGAATGGTCATGGAGCCAACGTTTGGGCAACAAAAATTGGTCTTCGTGATTGCAGCAACTGCCTTCCTTAGTAGCGCGTTGGTCCACGCTTGCCGCACTCTCCACAACTTCAGAAGTAAACGAAAAGCAAAGAAGTTTCTATGCAAAGAAGGGGAGCAGGCGACTATCGGAGATAGGAAGATCGGCGTGAATAAATTATCACAGGTGTACAGTGAGAGAGCAAGGAACGAACAGAACATAGGGGGGGGGGGGGGGTTGATTACGCAGTGTGTTCCCCAGTGTTGGGCACGTTGACAGAGTCGAACGTGGGTGGAGTTATAGCATTGTACCATGATCCCGCTGGAGTTGCGAAAAATGCGCCGTTGTACTTTTCCAAGAGCCACATCCCAGAATGGGCTGATTATCCTGCGGTGTGGTTGCCATCGCAATAAAAGCAGAGTAAAGAGAGTTTGGGCCACTGATGAACGCCTACAGCTTAGCTTGCGTGCTACGAATACCTATATCAAGTGAAACAAATACTAATTATTGCGAACGAGAAACTATCCGAAGGGTGGTGCGTTACCGGGAGGCTTCTTCTAGGATATCAGAGGGATGATCTTGTTTCTGCGACGTCGCAAAGTGTGTGGACTGCATGCATTGACCAACGCATCCGATCACATGGTTAAATTTCACTTTCTATTTATTCAGGTGACAGATGTGCTGTTCGGGCCACATTTCAATGGCTGAGTACCACACCTCGTGTACTGACTTTCGTTTTTACCCTGGAATATCACAAGCTAATCTACCTGTATCCCTCACCCAGAGCACTGAAAAGCAGTTTTGCTTTTCTGAAGATATTTTCAGTCGCGGTGAGAGTTTTCTTCGAGTAGCCCGTCATATGAATGTTTCTGTTGTATAGGATTGCCTGAGAAACCGAGCATAAGTAATTGAGCAGCCTAACGTTCTAGCATATCCACTGCTTCGAGTGCACAGTGTCTTCCCTATTGACTTTTGCACATGTTAATGAATTTCAGACGTGGCGCTCCTGCGGAATCTCTCTATGCCTGATTGGTTTCGTCTATCGAACCATCACCTACATCGAAGAAACGTTGTGTCGTGTAAACCTTGTGGGCAACGCATCTTCGTCGCTTGAAAACAGAGGTGAACATGCACTTTCATTTATTCGTAAACACAAAAATTTTGTGCAATAATCCGTTACAATTCATTGTATAGCATGCTTCATTTTTTCAATAGCCTGTATAAAGAATTTGCGCATGTGGTACACTAAATAAATGAAATTTTATTACGTGCTCAATGTGTATATCTCTTCAGAGATCATAACGATAGATAATAAGCAGCATTGAACATGCGACATAGCCACACACTGTCTTAAAGGGGTCATGAACCACTTTTACAAGTAATGATCTAATGACCTCAGTATCGGAGTGTACTCCCTCCCGAATCGATTGCCGTAAAAATTTCTCGAATCCGTCAAGAATCGGCGGTGTTACGGGGGTTTGGCGCACGCTCCCAGCGCTTTCTCTTTTCTCATGCCGACGAGCGCACTGGAAGCTAGACAGGGAGGGATGGCATGGGGGAAAGAAGTTACGTCAGCGCGCGTCATGAAACACGATCGCTCTCCCGCTGTGATTCGCTTGCGCGAGTGCGGCTACAGTGTACTGAGGAGTGCGGCGCCGGCAAGTGGCGGCACCCCGCGGCAAGAAGCGCATCTGATCCGAACGCCGCTCTCGATTTACGTCGGCTATCGGCCAATAAGCATGCTATGTCTCTTGCGACGTAAACTGACAGATCCGCGACGTAAACGAACAGACGCCCCGCCCACCGACGAGAGTGAGAACCGGCCTCTGTTTGAAAAGAGGGTGCCTGGGGAAACGGCAACTTCGCGCTCCGCTTGTGGCCATTACGCGGCGCGCACGACTGTAATATTTGGGCAGAGCAGTTCATAGCCGTGTCAGCTTTCCGCAGGATGTGTTTTTTCAACCAGCCCAAGGGGTGCTTCATGACCCCTTTAACGCCACCTAGAACACCGTAAAAAAATCAAGGGTTCCTTCGCTTGCTATATGACATCATGGCTGTGTTACAGTACGCGGTATTCGTTTGCCATAGTTTACGCCAAACGCAGCAATGTATGTGGTATTGAATAATATGGCAGTGGTCATCATGGAAATAATGGTTGCGTATAGCACGCAGTCTGCGTAAAATATGATTTTAGGTCATCTGCTACAAGCTAATCCATTGTATACGTATATTGACTATAACAAAGCTCTAATATGGATCCTTGTAGAATGCCGGATAAAGCTTCAACAGGATACGATTCAATTGAACTGAACAATGAACTTGTGAGCGACCGTGAAGAAAAGATGTTTTAGAAAAAACGAGACGTCTTTTATTAGGAACAGCGTTTAACCAACACCTTCGAATCAAGCACAATGGCAAAAATAAAGATAAAACTGCTAATAAACATTGTGTGTGACACTTGGATCGTCTTGATATTTTTTTTTATTTACGTCATACTGCAGGCCATGTGGCCCGAGCAGGAGGGTCAAGGTACAACATAAGGAATACACGTACAAGGCACAGTTGAATATTTGAAATGAGCGAAGGTAAACAAACACACAAGCAAACAGATTAAAAACGAAAATATTGTTTAAGGGAATAGTGCGCATGTGATATTGAATTGACTCTGTTGAGTCCAGGTGGTGAAAAGGTATCTGGCTCCATTCCTCAATAATTCGGGGGAAAAAAGAAAATTTAAACAGGTTAGTCCTGGCAGCATAAGGGAAGAGTGTCAGGGAGTGGGAATGGCGGGTTTTCCCGGTTTCCAAAAGGGTTACGTAAGGTCTGGGATCTATATAAAATTTACAATTTAATAAGCAGTGTAGGAACTTCAGGCCTGATATTTTTCGCCTCATGCGAAGCGATTGAAAAATGTTAGAACGTAAAAGTTCTAACGGTTTCTTGTGCTTTTCTTGAGCATGTCGTTTTATTCTTTGCGATAATATGTCTCAGCCACCATTATTTCAATTATTTAGTAATAATTTCTTTGAGGAGAAGTCATTCTTTAGAAGATAAATTTGCAAAATGACATCGCGGAAGACAGTTCCAATTACCCGTTTATCATGAAACGTCATGGGGTACGAGCATGCGAATGCTTAACTAGGTAATTCAACAGTTGTATATAAGCTAATATTGATGTGAAGAGCTCGTTTTTAGACTAAACGCACTGACGTTATAAAAACTGTCTATACGCATGCAGCGATAAGAATATTCTCTGCACTTTGTAACTACTCCTGATATGGTGGGGGCCTTTTGAGGTAGTTGGCCACTCTCGTGATCATAGTTATAAAAAGTGGAACAAGTAGTCAAACGAAGAGAAATAACGAGTGCACGTGTATACCTGCGATTTAGCTATAACGTGTTCGCGAAAAACTAACAAAAAAAACAATACTTGGCATAAAATGTTCCAAGCTTTCCTCACAAAGTCACTGTCGATATTTGCCCTAATTTCCATTGCCACGAAGCAAACAGCTTTCGCGGTAGAAAAACAACGCCCTTATTTTAACACCTGAGGCGCAATACCTGATGCTATCTGTTGATTTGGGAATCGGCGCTTGAGATTCACTTTTGTTATTTCGCTTTTTTTTGCATTGCATCACCAGTAAAATCCAGCAGGAAGCTCAGCATGCGTACATTGCTGATGGCGTACCTGCTGTTGGGATTCATCATCGGGCATTGCTTCACGGGAGGATACATCAGTTTTCTGAACAAACCAGTAATGGAAGAGGCACCTAATACTAAAGAAAGACTTCTGGCGTTTCTTCGCAGCGGCCGCTTGCAGTTCTGCATGAGCAAATACGCTTTTGTGAATGGTGTAATCACGGTAAGCGTTCTTGGATCTCTTGAGTTGGCGGTATTTGTGCAAATTTATTTTGTATTCTCGTGTCTGTGTATAAGCATCGCACTACGTGTGGAAAGAAGATTGCACATACGAGTTCTAATTGAAAAAGGTAATATAAAATTTTCTTCCTATTTTCTAAATCTAAGATGGTACACGGATAAAATTCAGACGTTTTTAATGGGAAGAAAATTCAAGTAATTACGCAGCGATGTGTATCCAGTAAAATTGGTGCTAATATGCGTTTCCGTGTTCTTATTTTGAGTAGCTATTATGCGATGCTCCCAAACATTGCAATTCTTCGCTTGTTTCTTATAGTTTTACAAGCAGCTCGATTGAAACAGCTTAATTAGAATCGCGAATGGATTTATTAGCACAAGTTACTTGCTGTCCACAGCAGGACCACGGTGTAAAAATAAGTTAGCTGATGACTCTGCCGCCGGCGCCGCGTCCAGATTGTGTTAGCCGCCTTGGCTGTTTCTTTTTGGCTGCGACAGGTGGCGCTAACAGACGGGGGCTTATTGGGGAAAGGCGCCGATCTGCACGTAGTAGGTTATTGCTGCGGAGCCTCGCTTGTTTAATACGCTCGATATACTTATGTATATAGATGTGAATAAATTAGAACACTGGGATTCTGCAGTAACGATATTGATTTGAGCTTATTTCCCAACAGTATTCTTGTCGTATAAATGTTCCGACAGCAGCAAGCATTGGTCTGGAGGGCGGTCGCATTTTGACGCGACCGCGTTAAAGAGCTCGTTTCGCCGAAATTCCGGTGTCGGCGGCGTCGGCGTCTTTGGTTCTGAGCAAAAAATCAGCGTTGGACGTGAGTGAAAATTCGAGGTAGTTGCAATAATGATAGCCGCTCAAAGGATCGCAGCTCGAGGGCCTTTGCCGTTTGGCCTACCTTGTGGCATTCTCCCCCGAAGAGCGAAGGCACGCTAGCGATAAGCCAGTCGATAGTGTGCGTGCGTGCTCGTGTGTGTGTGTGTGCGCGCTCGTGTGAGCGTGCGTACGTGTGTGTGTGTGTGAGTACATGTGTGCGTGCGTGTGTGTGAGTGCATGTGTGCGTGCGTGTGGGTAAAGGCATGTGCTCGTGCGTGTGTGCATTTGCGCGCGTGCGTGCGTATGTGTGCGCGTCTGTGTGCATGTGCGTGTGCAAGCATTTGTGTGTGTATTGCGAGTGTGCTCGCGCGCGCGTATATATATATATATATATATATATATATATGTGTGTGTGTGTGTGTGTGTGTGTGTGTGTGTGTATGTGTGTGTGTGCGTGCGTGCGCGTGTGTAAAGGTATGTGCGTGCGCGTGTGTCTGCGTGCGTATGAGTGCATGTACGTGCGTGCGTACATTTCTATGCGTGCGTGTTTGTGTTTGTGTGTGTGTGTGCGCGTGCACGTATGTGTGTGTGTGTTTGCGTGTGTGTGTGAGCGTCTGCGTGCGAATATCGCTGTTGCGCGTAGTAGGTTAGCAAACCGAACGAAAAAAAAAACTTCATCAGAAATGTTTCAATCAATGTATCCCGAAACTATCTGTTCACTGCTTATTCTACAACATTTAATGTTTCTTGGTCCAAATAGGCATAGATGAGGCAGCTCAGAAAGTGGCATCTGAATTTAAAACAAGAAATTACCTTTCCGGTTTGATGACCACGTGAGGCGCATAGGCCACTCACACTATCAGTGTTGTGTTCATAAGCCTGCCATTCTTCAAGCGGAGGGGGCTCGTCGCTGCAGAAGTCGAAGCGCGGCCTCTTGCGTTGCGTGCCCGTTGATTCAGCATCGCCGTGCCGTGGAGTCGCTGTCTCTACGTGCAATAAATGTTGGTTACATTCAGCGGTCGGGCAAAGCACTTCCGAAGCAGTTGAACCTTTTGGCAGCCATCGCTTCCGATAAGTCGGCAGTAGAGCCTGCCGTTTTCGCGGAGGTTTCCTGGTTCTTTACTGCATGGACATGTATTTTGGGCAGCCGTAGAAAATGCCAGGCACAGCATCCGAAGAGAGCGCAGGTTTCTTTCGGGAGTGCAACAGGACGTTTTCCTTGTACTCTGCATGATATGTTGCAGAGATCGCTTCTTCCGGGAAATGCTTCGCGCACACATGGTCAGTAGGCTCCAAAACTCTGTCTGCTCTTGGAATCGCCCGTCACCACTCATCTAAGCGCTCTGGCTCGCGCGGCGCCTTCAATAGCTCCAAGGACAAGGCTTGCAATTGGGGACAAAACATTTTTTGCCCATTTCGAGGCGCAGCCAGCGACAAGGCCGTTACAGGGTACTCGGCATCATACACAACGTCGAAGTATGCGTGCACTCAATCACAATACACGAATCAGCAAAACAAATGCACTGACAGGGCTCACAGGCACAGGGCCACGCGTTTATAAATCACAGAATGCCATGCACACAAACCTTACAGGAAGATCTTTCCTTGCGCGCGTATTTCAGAATGAGCGCCGCGCGAGACCCTGAGACCCCATTCTGTAGCGCCATCTCAACGCGCGCCGCAAAAGCTACTCGTGGCTCAAGGTCATCGGCGAACGCAATCTACCCACGCCCTCTCCTCAAGCGGAGCGGCGAGTGTCAGCACCTAACTTATTCTTACACCGTGAGCAGGACAAACGTCTCTGACATGGTTTTCTAACTAACAAGTTTTTTTTTTGCTTGCCCACGCGACGTTTTTTTCTGCGAAAATTCTAAATTTTATTTGCCCACCTAATTTTCCTTCTTCCCTCGTGGAGCTTGTCTTCTTTTTGAAGCCAGTCCAATACTCTTAATGACGAGCGGTTATCTTGCCTCCTGGCTTCATGCCCTGCACATGCCCATTTCTTGATTCCCACGAAGATGTCCTTGACCTGCGTCTCTTCCCTGACCCACGCAGGTATCCTGTGTCGTTTAAGGTTACAGCTATCATTTTCCTTTCCATGAATCACTGAACTCTTTCCTCATTTCAATTCAACCTCTTTCTTAAACCTCCAGTCTTCCGCCCCGTAGGTAAACACCGGTAAGATACAGCTTTTACATACCGTTCTTGTGAGAGATACCGGTAGAGTGACATTCAAGATTGCCTGAAAATTTGTTCCACCCTATTCTTATTCTTCTGGTAACTTCAGTGTCACGGCTCAGATCTGCGGTCACTACCTGTCTTAACTAGACGTATTCCTTTACTAATCTTAACCGTTGTGTTCTAACGAGACTGTTGAACACTTTAGTTTTTGTACATTAATTTCTATTCCCACCATTCTGTTGTGCCTGTTAATCCAACAATCACGCTTTGGAATTCCTACCCTGAGTTACTTAGCGAGGCAATCATCATCGAGTTGCTGGTTACTAAGGTATTCTCCATTATGCCCAACTGCTGCCGATCCAAAGCTCTGAAAACCTCCTGTAAACACGTGGTGAATAGCTCTGAAGAGAACATACCTCACACCCTTCTTTGTGGCAGTTTTGTAGTGTTAGCTACACTGGCCGAGGTAGAGCGGTTTGGCGTGGCATACCGAGAGACGTGCTGCACATGCGCCAGGAGCAGTGACGTCACGGCGCACAGCTGGCGCACCAGAGCCGATGCCGCCGCGCGGGCCTGGCGGGTCTGCGCATTCCAGAGGAGTGATGTCATAGCTGCGGCAGACGCACTGGCGCCGGCGCGTGCCCAGCTGTGCGCCTCCGTCACGCAGTAGCCGTCTCACGCTGCCCCTGGCGTTGGGGCCATGGAGATGGTAGCGTATTACTACACTGACCACCGAGCCGCCTTTGTGGCAATAGACAAATGACGTTTAGCAAAAAATAAATATACCTGTGTCGCATAATGCACATACTGTGTTTGTGTTATTGAAGCAGCAGTAAGCATGGCAATCAAGCTAATCCTAGACAACCAGGAGAGCTAAGAATAATCAGGTGAACCTTAGGCTCACGCTACGTATATCTTGGCATAGCCGAGCTAAGCCACTACAATTTTTTATTGCCTTCATTATGGAGGACTATCTTGGTTGTTAAACTGCTCCACATTTCTTTATGTATTTTTGTACACGGTTCGTCTACACCACCGTTACGTAATGCCTGCATGACTGCTGAGGCTTCAACGGAATCAAATGCCTTCTCGTAATCTATGAAGGTTATATATATATATATATATATATATATCAGGGTTTGTTATATTCTCCGGACCTTCCTATCACCTGATTCATAGTGTGAACATGGTCTATACTCGACTATAGCCTGTACGAAATCCTGCTAGGTCTTTTCGTTCATGTATTTATAACTTAAAATTAGTATTAACGATTACCTTTGAAGCTAAGTACATTAAACAGATCGGCCTGAAAGTTTATTGAGATAACAATTACATTTTTGTGGTCGCCCTTGGAGTGATGTTCATTATAAAGTCCAAATCCATAGCATCACACCGCGCATGGTATGTTCTATATGAGAGTGAAAGCGTACTAGGGCTGCTGACGTTCACGACTCAAGCAGAGAACAAACGCGCCGGCCGGCTGGTACATGTAACGGTGCCGGATGCCGGGGAGGGGGGGGGGAGAGGTTGCTCTGTGGCTCCGGCAGATATTGTGTAATTTGAACGGCCAAACGTAGTCGCCCGTGGTCGCGCTCGCCGTTGTCTTTATAGCATACCGACAGACTGCTCATATTTTTGTACTTGTGCTCTCATTGCAATGTTTACCTTAAAGCAGTAGACTGCAGGAAGGTCGCATCGCTCCCTGTAGCGGCCGCATTTCCTTACTCTAGCGTTCTGTTGGATTACGCCAGGTCACATGTTGAGTGAGCTGCTAGCTTTAATCCCTACAACATTCTAATTCGTTCATGTCGCATTCACTGTTTCGCCCTTGCGACGAAACTGCAACTTTTTTAAAGTCCTTGACGTCTCCTTTCTTATGGACGTCAAGGACCTAAAACATTATATCAGCCGATCAGCCACAGTGAAGCGCTTGTTGATAAATAGGCGTAACAGGACGCAGTTAACTTTCGTTAAAATAAGAGTAACAATGCAATGCTGTCACTGATTCAACATTTCGAGTAACATCGATTAATTAATGTATCAGTGTCCCTAGTGAGTTACGAGTGTAATCTTGTATCCTTTGCAGCATTCGAATCACTCATCAGTGACGCTGCTCAGAAATCTAGTCCACAACTGGTCGCAGTTTAAGACAACCACCCCAGACACCTGTCTCAAGCGGACCAGAGAACGACAAGCTGTCTACTTTGGAACGTCTGTTTACTTGGAGAATTACGCCGCTTCCTGCGAAGACCAAGTTCAGATCTCCTGGGTTTTTGCTGATGACGTGATGTGCCCGGCATCGATATTCCTCCCTAAAGCTTCGCCTTACAAGGAACTCCTGGATACTGCGTGAGACACCGCTCCTGTACCATTATTTTTATGCTACATCTGAGGCTATGTTAGAGCGATTCTATTCGTTGTATTGATTGTACTCGTTGCAGTCGTAAACCTCGGCTACTGTACTGACAAATTTGGGGTATAAGCCGGGAGAGCAGCGAAGAAGGGTACCACATATCGTGATTCCCAGCCCATCTAGAGGGCTCAGTTAACCCGCTCGGATGTAATCCCAACGAGCAGGCCCACCGGATAGCGCGCGATTTCACGTATCGCGCTGTCGAGTATAGTCAGCCTCGTAGTGAGGTCGCCATCTACGAAGATCTCTTACGTACTTTCCACGAAATTTCTTCCCGCTGCCGTTTGGCCAGGAGAAAATTTCAACCACAAATTGAGGAAACCTGAGGCTAGCACACTCAGACTTCTGCAAACTCCTTCGTATCCCACTCCTCGGTTCCTTAATAGGATTGACTCTGACCACCCACAGTTGTGCCCTAAATGTGGCCATGACTCATGCTCTTTTGAACACATGTTCTGGCTGTGCCCAGCCCTTAACGCCTCTCAACGCTTCACAAAGTGGCGATGGTAGGAATCCCTCAAGAGCAGCAATCTCTACACTCTACTTCAGGCCGTCCATAGGGCCCACGACATCGCGCCGGGACTTCGACTCCCGGACCTATCGTGGGCGGAGCCACCAGCTTGATCTGGGGGATCTTCGGCTCCCTAGATCTGAGTTCCCCAGGACTACAACAAAGTTATTGTCATGCCATAAGAGGCCTTGAAAGAAACCTTTGTAAAGACGCTGAGCTCAAGCTCTTGCTGTAGTTGTCTTGGAGGGGACTACAAATTGTTTTGCTATAGATCTTGTAGCTATTTGATAATAGCTATCAAAAATACTGTAACCGTTTTGTAGATTTCTCAGAAACGGCTTTTAGGCTTTTAGCATAACATTAAAGGTCTTGGCTTGACACCTTTGCTAAATGTTCAAGCTTACGCCGACAGCCGTATCCAAAAAGTCACTTTGTCTGAGAGCTGTAGGTTTAAGACTGTGATACCACTTTTACTACTTTTAACGCAATGTTGATGACCCTGGCACGGCACTTGAGTGAATGAGACTGCTCCATTAAATATCTTGCAAATTGATGGCCTGCGTCCCGGCCGCGCCTGGGGCACTAAAGAAACCTTGGCTCTCGGTAGCTTCCCGACCTTGCTGGATTGCCAAAAGTTAATCCTGGAGATTTCGGCTCCTAGTTATTACAGTGGGCTTTCGTACATTTTTTAAAATTTCTTACATCTAATGATCGCCAAGGTATTGTCACGTGGTCGTGACGTCGACGAAGGCAGCAGTGAGCAAGTCGAGATGAAACTCTTTATTAGGCCGAAGTTGTGGCCGCGAAACTGAAAGCTACAGCAATACACTGATCGCGGCGGACAGAGCGTCGACCGTCGATCAACTGACAAGCGGTCAAGCACGTCGGCTTTTATACAGACGCTATCGAACTTTCTAGCGATATCGGTAGTTGTTGCGCAATCTCTAGAATAAGCTCGAGTGTTCGCGTCTTGCGCGCAATCTTAACAAAATGATCTACAATAACCGCGAAGCTTCTCGAGCAATGACGCGCAGTTTGCGCTGAGTGTTGCTGACAGCCTTTGTGGGCGAAAAACCGAATACAGCAAAAGTAATGATAAGAAACATACGTGGCAGTATTAAATAACGTAATAACGTAATTGAATTAGTAAGGGCACTTGTAATGTGGAGCACAATGTGTAGGGTACTGTTAAAAACAATGTGCGCTTCTTGCAAACCATTTTGTTTCTCGTGATATATACGAAAGTCCGTGAACAACGAAGATAAGAAAAACTCCTTTAGATAACATGTATGATGCTCTGAATGCCACGAAAGTGCAGAAAAATATTTGAGCAACCATTTCCAGGAATTGTTCTTGCATAGAAAAATATTTGAGCAACCATTTCGAGGAATTTGTCTTGCATAAACATAGGTTCTTAATTGCACACTTTTGGACTACCAGTATTTCCCCAAAATGATTTTCTACAGCGCATGTTCAAAATGACCACCCCATATTTGAAATGTATGTCACATTCGCGCTACTGGCACTTTACAAGATAGAGAAATTAAGAATTGATATCCGAATAATTATTGGCCGCGAGAGGCGCCTATGGTCGTAAAGGCACATGACCATGGACGTGGTAATCGGAATGTCCATTTTCTATTGATAACCCTATCTTCTCATACCTTGTCGGCTTATAATATTGTCTGACACCGCCGACTACTTAACTTTCAGTGCACTAAACTCTAGCAGCATGGTTTCGTGCGTATTGTTGTCTCTGAATTTATTACTGGCTGATTTTTTTTTATTTCAGGGGTTAATTGATGTTGCGTTCCAAAATACCAGAGTAGCTGTAGAGCAAACAAGTGTTCCGTGATAATTTTACCGAGGAGTTGTACCTAACGCGCACGCGAAATAACACACGAACGTTGCCCTGCAGCTGTGATTTCAGTCAATCAATCAAGGGAAAATTTGATATCGAGGAGAAATTCTTAAACTGGTAGGAAACGCGCATACTTACTATATGCTTTTCACCACTGAAGAGGGCACGGGGCATCATAGTCTCGCAGCTCGGCTGAATAATTGGATACCTTGCTATTTTTGATAACGGGGGCACGCACAGGTTGCTTATGGGTTAAATCTATTGGCCGGAGACAACAGTAGAAACTGAAGGCAAATGACTGAGGGCGCACGTTCATCCTTTCGAAGGAATTATCCACGTTAATGTAATAACCTACCTCTCGTGATGTACAATCTGTGACGCTATCATTATGATGTGATGCTTAGTGCATCGCTGTTCCATATCACTATGTCATCCGAGAGCTTCGTTGCGATAGTTGTCCCTCAAACGATCGGGCTCCGCCCGAAGGTGATCTTTGTGGATGGCGCGCTCTGCTCTGACAGTATTGCGCCGGCAGCATTCACGTGGCTAGGAGACGCACCTTCGCACTCAGCTGGGTGGTACAATGAATCTTTCTATTTAAAGGCTCCCTATTTTGTACACGCTCAGCACTGAGTACGAACAGGGCAGTGTCTTCAAGGCGTTACGTCGGTCTAGTCACATTTCAGTGCTATTTGAGATTCGAGATTTGATTTATTTTTTTGTACGTACAACAGAAAAAAACGAAGCAAAAGCAAAAGGCTACATAGCCTGACGGCTATCATTCTATCATGACACCTGATGTTAATTGTCGCCCTCTTATGAACACCTCAAATGATAGACAAGACGACGTGCCATCCGGTAAGGCATAAGTCACATGGAGAAGCACCACGGTAACTACTTTGTGATAATCTGTGGACAACATCGCCAATTCATACAGAATGGCAGTTCCTCATATATCACACAGCCAGTTTGTGGAATCTAAGCATTGCGCAGATCTCTTCCCTCGCCTTTGTCCCCCTATACATGGTAAATTCTTTCACGTGAATTGCTACCATTTTGCATGTTGCATCTTCAATTACTCAAGTTGTTTTTATAATTCTGTGTATTGCAGGGCAATGAGGATAATCGCTACTGGACTGAAAGACAAAATGGCGAAGCGATACTGGGATCGTGCCTATCCGCGGTCAAGAACCATTGCATCTAAAGATGCCTGGCACCCGCTGCAACTGAATGCCTTCATGCTCCCGTTCATCGTCTTGGCGGCGGGCCTTGCTGTCTCCTGGGTGGCATTTCTGTGTGAATTTTTTGCTGCACTGTGATGAAACTGTAACGATATTCGCCACGACGTATCGAACAGAGACGAATCTGCTCGCTTTGCACAAGTTTTCGTTTTGTTTTCAATTCAACTCCAAAGGACGAGCCTATGCCATTAATACCTATGAAAAACGATCTCTCCTGACCTTTGTCGATGCATACTATCTACGCAAACCGGCAATAAAAATTATTGGTTTCAACAGGTACGCAGGCACGAAGTTTAACACTACGCGCCAAGCCACCCTGAACTGGACCACGAATAAAACTTCTGTCAGTACAAACAACTCCGTTGCCACTGCAAAAGTGTCGAAGGCGTCCATTGCTCAAAGTGTCCATTGGTGTGTACGGCTGATGCTAAATATTCTTGATGGAACTAACCCCCGCATTCAGAAACGCTCCTCGACTTGAACTTGACTTGTTACCGCCTTCAACGCGTTTCGAACGCGCTGCCTTTAGGCTGTGCCAAGGCAGCACAAACGCGTTTCGATCGCGCTGCCCAAGGCGGTGGCAAGTCAAGGTCAAGTCGAGGAGCGTTTCTGAATACGGGGTAAGTGAGAGAAAGTGCAATAAACACGTACAGTCCGCTTATTTACTTCTTGAACAGCGGTCCGCCAGAGACCGTTATTTGTTTTAAAAATGGCAGGCGTTCTGACTTTGTGATTTAGGTATCTGACAGTGGCACTCGCATGTCGGCGTTGGTGTGCCCTGGTGTACTCTTTGGGTTAACATTCCATTTCGTCGCATTGCAGAAGCGGATCTCGGAAGCCACGTAGAAGGAATAGCGTGGTTGAGAACTGCTCTGCCAGGTGCCGCGGCGATCCCTGCCGCTAAAACGAAAACCGCATTTTCTTTCAATCAACTCATCCAATTCATTTGTGTTAATTATCCTGATAGTTATTCGGGCCTTGTCTTAACTAAGCTTCTGTTCTGATAACATATGTACCGAATATAACTGCTACCTTGGGCTAGAACCATCGATTTCGTGCCAGTCTCACATTTTTAAAACATTTTTTCTCAATATTCGGGAAACCGGAAGAATATGCCCGACCGGAAGTGCTTGGAAAAGAAACGAGAATGCTGGTCGTTGCTCGTGCCAGTAATACATAGGCGTTCATATATCTTGTAATCTAATTTGCACAGTACACGCTAAAAACAAGATTAACAGTGCCAACCGCATGCTTGGATACTCGCGTCGCAACTGTTCCGCCGATCCCTCCTCAGTTAAACCACTTTTAATAACCTGAATATATCACCTTCAACAGCCTACTTCAGTATAGGGTCCTATGCATGTAAAAGCAACTACTGCCGTGACTATACAATCGCGCTGCTGGCACAACAGCCATGAAATCATGCCTTTACCTTTGAATACTGGCAGCACGTGGGAACTTTTGCAGCATGAAATTATTTCATAGAATATATTATTATAGCGTTCCTAATAATATCTGGGGTTTAACGTCCCAAAACCACGGTATGATTATGAGAGACGCCGTAGTGGAGGGCTCCGGAAATTTCGACCATCTGGTGTTCTTTAACGTGCACCTAAATCTAAGTACACGGGCCTCTACCATTTCGCCTCCATCGAAATGCGACCGCCGCGGCCGGGATCGAACCCGCGACCTTCGGGTCAGCAGCCGAGCACCGTAACCGCTATACCACCGCGGCGGACTATTATAGCGTTCTTCACGACACAGATATTTTATCACCGCGATATATGTCCCATCACATTTATCATCGCTATGGGCCTCGACAGTTGGTACGGTGGCGCTGCGGCGCTAGGACAGTCAGCGCCACCAGTAGCGACCACGTGCTTGATCCTGTCGTGGCTTGTTCCGGGCGCGCTTTTTGCAATGACGCTGAGGAACGAGCAGCGCGGTTTATTTTGTGGATTCCGCAGAATCGAACACGTAGGAAGATATTTAAAATAAAAGCAGTCTTTTTCGCGGCAGTGATCTTTACGCCGGCAATCGTGTTCATGGTGTTAGGGAGACAAGGGTCTCCAAAGGGGCCCGTACGCACCTGCTCTCAGCCTGGACTGATTGATTAGTAGTGCGCCGCGTCGTGGGTGGCGCCAATTGTTCAGTCAAAGCTGCAGTGCACTGTGCCTATAAGGTAGGTCAATAAAATCAATATTTGTTGGCGTTTAACGTCCAAAAACTATGACATGATCATGATGGACGCCGCTGTGAAATTTCGACTACCTGGGGTTCTTTAACGTGCACATAGATCTCAGTGCTCGGGCCTGCAGCATTTTCGCCTCTATCAAAAATGCAGCCGCCGACGCCCGGATAAGGCAGATCGCTATAACGTAGGTCGCTAACAAGATTGCCATAAGATAGGTCCTGTTGTTTCTAAAAGAAAACATTTTTCGAATCTTTTCAACTGACTGAAACCGAGCAAGTGAGTGAAATCACCTTCCCGCTGACACAAAAGAGTGGGTATGCCATAAATTTCCACGCACCACGACTTTTTAACATAAACGTCTCCCCTTAAGTAAATAATTAAAAAGTTAATTAACTAGCTTAGTTAATTAGTCAGTCTATTTTATTTCAGCTGCGGCGAAGTATCTCCGCCTTGACGTAGACATTGTGAGGAAAAACGAGAGGAGCCTTACTGTCACACTATTCTTACAAAAAATATTGTCTAAAAAAACACCCTGTATTAACTGACCTTGAAAAGCGACGATCCGTAGTGCCTCGCAACCGACCGCGCGAAGGGCTACACAGCTCTGTAATCGATGTAAAAACACCAACAGTGCCACCTAACCGGCTTCAAAGTTTAAGCGAAGAGATCAATGTTAATTTAAAGGTCTGCATCGTGCTGTTCTGGCCCCCGCCCTGGTGCTACTACAATCGCTACAATCGCATGATTGAATTTTTCCCGCTAGCTGCCAAGCAGTGGAATTACAGCGTAACCATAATTACGTGGCAACTAATGCAGTGTAGCAGGACATCTGCCGGGCCAATGAGGGCTCAGTTCTAACGGGCAACTGCTAATTACCTAACACCATCGTCTCGAGCACTCGAGAGCTCCACGTATATACAAGATGCTGGTAAGAAAACTTGCTCTTGAATGTCTATTCGCGAGCTACAGAAATAATTAGGTGGTTAGGTAAGGGTTATTCTCCTTCGAACAGGAATCGCGAGTGCGTGACGAATACAATGCGATGTCTTCTCTTTTAAAAGGCATTACGTGCGACATCGTTTTTATTAGAGGAATGACGTTCACGCCATCGTCAAATATGTTTCCGCAAGCACTAATTTGCAAGATTCTTGAGCGGGTACTTTTTTTTCATCTTTCGTTTAGGGCCTATCTGTTCGTATTATAAGAATCACAGAGACATCAGAAGAAAACATATAGTTTTGCATTTATTAACCACAAAACCTTCTGAGTGTCAGGCGTAAATAACACAAGGCTAGTCCGCCCGACTAATATTCATTGGATCGTTATTTTACACGTGGTCACATTTCTGCTTTCGTTTCTGTAGTTTCCTCCTGCAGTTTCTTTAGTTTAGCATTCTGTAGTAGCAAACTTTATTTTAGTGTAGTGAAATCGTCAACGCTTAATAATACATTTATCTTTAATAAACATTAACCTGCGACGGAAAGCAGCAGGTCTTAGCTAACGAAACATGCTAACCGACTATAAATAGCGTCACTACGCAAGCTGGTCGACATCTAGTCATCTGAGAACTCTCCAGTAAACGCACTTGAGCGGCTGCTGCCATAGTGTTCTCTGAAGATGATGGCCAACATGTCCTTAATAGTTATGGTCTTGATGCTTTCAGCTACGGTTGCAGTCATACAACCAGAAGATCTCATTGGTAAGCTCTTCACAGCTATCGTTTTCGCAAAACTCCCATACCGAATAAGGGCTACACCGTGACCATATTGAAAAATTGTGCCGGCGTGGTGTAGGTATCTTAAATTCGGAAAATAATGGCATATTTCAGACTACACTTTTCCTCTTTTACTTAAAGTTTGTAGCGTAGGTTTTGTTTTGCATTTTATCAACATTTCTATTACACGAGTTATAGGACACTCACGCGTTTATTTTCACGAGCTTTTAAATTTTGGTTCTGTGGCACATTTATATTGCTTTCTTTTGGCATCGGCATGCCATTAAAACAATGATCGTGTAATCACGTGGCATAAAAAACAATATTTACCAAATCCATCGAACAACTTTTTTTAGTGCAGAAAGCCTTAATTCTCTTTGATAACACGCAGAAATATTTTGGCCACAACAACTGCTTGGCGAAGAAATTGAATTTCAGACACGGACCACTCAATTTCGCGTTGCCGTTTTGAACTATATTACTGCGCATGCACCAGTGGTCATACTCAGGTAGAACCAGGCTTGTACACGTTACAAAAAATAAGTAACCGACTACAATTACTTCCTTTAATATGCAATTGATTGCAGCGGTCAATAACAGCCTCTGAAAACTGAGCATTTAAGAGAAGCAGCGTGGAGAGTTGGGCGAGTTGGTACGGGTTGGTATCTCGTTTGTCTTGCCTTTCTTCGTGTCCCGTCCTATTGCGCAGTTTCGACCAGCATTTAAGAGAATGTAAATCGATTACTCTTGCCTTACTTTCCCTCAAAACTTTATTGCTGTAGCACAGTAACACAGGTTTACTCAAACTACAACGAGCTACTGTGGCTTGCGTGGTAGAGAGAAGGCTGGAGGTTTGCGTCAAGGCTGGGCGGCTTGCTGTGGCTTCTGTGGTATAGGTCGCGAGATCGACCTATAGGTGGCAGCACCGTCGCCGCGTTAGTGTGGATAGGCGGTCGGGGCCCCGTATACAAATGCACACAGCGGCGCTTCGTTGTGAGTGATTTGAGCCGATTATCGGCAAATAAAACGTGTTAACTGCAGCTTACTGGCAATATATACCCTCTCCATTGTTGAATTCGTGCACGAAGATCATCCTACGTTACTATTACTAGTGAGAGAAGCGGAATCTGCCGATGAAAGGGATGCTCGCCCTGGATGACAGTCTGCGCTTACGCACTGTATGATGTTTTTTGTTGTTTTCTCTGTACGTGTGCAGCTTGTGTTCTGTGTAGCACGCACTGCTGCAGCACGACTGAACTACTTAAGTGTTTACTTCTTGTTCATTTGTATACCAGCCAATATTCCTGTGCACTGAGTTCAACAGCACTGTTCGCGCGAATACGCCTACGCATTTTGTTATTGTTCAGTTCTCCATGAAATGTAGGACAGTTGATAACTTTAGTCAGGAAAGCTACGTGGTTGACAGCGCTTTAGCGCCACGGAGGCGTTCAACGCGTACGCACTTGTTCTTGCTCCAGTAACAGAATAAAAAGGTAAGAGTTTAGCACAGAGCTTTCATCCATTGATTACGTGCACGACAGTGATGCAACAAAGGTTCTGTTATATTATGGAATAAGTGTCTTTTTTTCCCAAACTAATAATGTCCGCTGCCTTCCATCATTTTATAACAACTCCACACAAACGCTTAAGATAATGTAAAAAAAAGGGTGATGTTCTGCGTGAAATTATATGACATAAATGTAAGGCACGCAGTCGGAATTACGAGCATCTACGTCCGTCAAAGCGAACTTAAATCTAAGGACACGGGTGGTTCTGCATAAATTTCGCCCCAAGTTAAAATTGCGCGCGGCAACTTCGTTTTACCACTGCCGTGTCATTCCATTGTCTATTTTTTTAGGGGACAGTTTGAGTACGGAAGTGTCGGACTTCACTTGATAGGAATATTTCGCTGTAGTGGGACCACGACCGCACAATAAAAGGACATCTCAAGCACAACTAAATCTCAATGCATAACCGATGAACTGCAGCACCGCAGTTATACACCTAAGAACAACGCGAAAGTGCATGGCCTAGAGCCTCGTTTTTGTTTACCACCGAGTTGGTAAAACGCTGCGTTCACACATTATTTAATGCTCCTCATGTTTGGGACTATGCCAAGCGCATTTTACGATGTGCTTGAACCAGAAAGCGGCCCCAACACTGAAATTATTCTGGCGAACGAAGGGTACGACACCAGTACACAGCTTTCAAAAGTCGCGCTCACTGATCTTATAACAATACGTATGCAACCTAGCAAGCCCATTTGCTTCTGTACACCATGTTTGGTATACGTACAAGCAGTCAAACTCGCGCTAACAGAACAGAACAAAGCGCCCTTTCAGAACGTGCATGACGTACGCGCACATGCAAACACGACGTGGCTAGCAGACGACGCAGGGAGGAATCCACACTAGGCGCGCTTCAGCCAGTAGCCGCCAGGCGGTGACTCTGCTCGATCTCGCGGTCAATAGCGTTAAACGCTGTTAACTTTCAACAGGAATTCTTTTTCAAGGTTGTCCTTACTGATTCTTCCACGTTTCGTCTTTAGGAGGTCAGCTGCTACACGGAACACTCTCTCAAAGGATGCGCTGGAGGGTAGGGCGGTATTAAAACTAGCTACCAACTCGTAGTTGGCGCAGTCCTTCGATGCTAAAGCCCACGTCCTCTATGAAGCTTCGCGCTTCGCTGTTACTGGTACTCGGGTAAGGCGCTCGAGTTAAGGCCAAGGAAAAGAAAAAATCGTCGGTAGGTGATTCCCTCGGAATATCAGATGCGTCCTCTGATGCGGAACCATAGCATGGGCTGTTCGTCGATCAATAGCTGGTGAACCTCTTCGCATCGCCCTTCACTAGTAAGTTTGGATGATTGAAGGATGTCGACTCTTCGGCCCCTGTAGCCCGGCCCCCATCTGGCAGGACGGGGGTCTCTACCCTGCGATCGCGTATTTTTGTGGACGACAACTGCCGTAGAATGGCTGACGACAACTGAATTTTGGGCCACCGGTAATCAGTTAAAAGAAAGAGTAATCAAAATACCCAGAACGTAACAGTTTCGAAAATGTTATCGATTATATTGCAAAACTGGAAGAAAATATAATTGATTACAAGTAATCAATTACTTGTAAGGCGTTACGTACAACTCTGGGTGGAACTAACGTGCTGTCTTGAGCTGTTCGACGTGCTTATCAGCAAACGATGTGGAGTCTGAGTGTCTAATGCTTACGTGGTTGTCACTAAGTAGAGCACCAAATAGGGCTGGTTGGTGTAAGTTCACCTTAAAATAGTTTTAACTGTGCTAGAGACACGGACAACTGAAGAATAGAAGACGACAAGTGTGCAGACACACAACTGATTTTTAAATGCGAAGCATTTTTTAGCGAACCTTAGGCACTTTGGCCGTTTCTATCTACGTATCTATCTATCTATCTATCTATCTACCTAGCCCCCAACGTCAGGGCGGTCTCCCGGTCGTCTCCACAGGCTTGTATTATACCAAAATTTCCATAGCATAGGATGAGTATGATGAACACGATTCACTGATGATGATATGAATAACGCAAACTACCTCTCGCGTACGTCATGAAACCCTTTCCTTCAGTAACATGTGGCACATACCCGCATACATAGTTCATGTTATGGGGGTATGTGCCACAGGTGATAACAGAGTCTCAATGAACGCCGTAACCGCGAAGATACACGATGGCACGGAAGGAAAGTGATAATAATAGTACTTGTCGGGGTTTTACGTCCCAAGACGACGATATGATTATTTATTTATTTATTTATTTATTTATTTATTTATTTACAGATACTGTCAGCCCTTACGAAGGGCTATAACAGGAGTGGAAAATAATACATAATAACATAATCATTGTAGAAGCAGAACATAATTAACATGTACAATCAGAACTTACAGATAAAGGGACAAAATGAAGTACACCAAGAAACGCAACCAGATAATAAGATTAAATGCACTAGATCAAGTACAGACAAATAAAGCTTTGTTAACTACACATGAGAATCTGATCTATGTGTTTTAAGAATAAATCTACAGATGAGCATGAAACGGCTTCTTCGCTCAAAGAATTCCAATCCTTAATGGCTCGTGGGAAGAAGCTATACTTAAAAGAATCAGCGTAAACCGCAGGAGCACGAATGAACATTGAATGGCGATGTCTAGAAGTTTCACGACGAAGAATATCAAAATAGTCGGCATACCTTATATGAACATGATGATTAATAATCAGGTAAAGATATTTAAGTCTTTCGTATTTAGTTCGAGCCTGAATCGTGGGTAGCTCGGCTAGTGCACACAGTTGAGATGGTGAATCCGTCCAACGATATTTATTGAATATAAACCGGACTGCTAGACGTTGAATTTTTTCAATTTTCGAGATGTTGGTAACAGAGAAAGGATCCCAGACAATTTTAGCATATTCTATGATGGGTCTAATAAGCGTCTTGTAGGCTAAACATTTTGCTTCTTGCGTTGCAAACGGCAAATGGCGTCTAAGACACCAGAGAGACTTGTTGGCCCTTGCACATACATAATCTATGTGATGATTCCAGCGAAGATCACTCGTAAAAATCAAACCAAGGTACTTATGCTGTTCAACTCTTTTAAGTTCATGATTATTAATATAATACGTATAGTTAAAGTAATTTTTCTTTCGAGAGACTGTCATAACTACAGTTTTTGGAGGGTTTAGCACCATTTGCCATTCTTGACACCATTTCCTTATTTTCTCTAAGTTTTGTTGCAATTTTACCTGATCATTCACTGTGTCTATTTTTTTGTATATGATGCAATCATCTGCGAAGAGCCTGATAGAAACGTCTATTTCATTCGGGAGATCATTTATAAATAAAAGGAAAAGAAGTGGTCCCAGAACACTACCTTGGGGTACTCCCGACTTTACAGCTGAAACTGGAGACTTAGTGCCACCAATTTCAGCATATTGTTCACGAGAATGAAAATAACATGAAAACCAGTTTGTAGTAGTAGGGTTTTGGAACGTAACATCAATTTTTCTTAGTAATTTATTGTGAGATACTTTATCAAAAGCTTTCACGAAGTCCATGAAAATCATATCCGTCTGTGCACAAGAGTTAATTGTTTTCGAAAGATCATGGACTAATTCGACGAGCTGGGATATTGTACATAAACCTTGTCGAAAACCATGTTGGCAGTAAGATAATAAACTGTGTTCATTTATATAGCTTAATAGATGTTTCAAGACTATATGTTCAAGCAGCTTTGAACAAGTGCTAGTAATTGAAACCGGCCGATAGTTTGCTACATTGTCAGTACTGCCGCCTTTAGGAATGGGAATAACTTTAGCTTTATTCCACTCTTTGGGTAAGGAACCACAGAGAAGTGAAGACCTAAAAATTAATGCGAGGTATTTCGAATTCCATTCACCGTATCGATATAGAAACTCATTAGGGATGCCATCGGGCCCAGGGCTTTTCTTTATGTTCAAATTGAGCAAGAGGTTTAGGACGCCCTGTTCAGAAACTTCGACGTCAGTCATAGGTGGCCTGTCTAATGGTGATTCAATGATTGGCAAAATTCCGTTATCTTCTGTAAACACTGATGCAAAGTATTCATTAAAACTCTCAGCGGTAGGACCCCCCGTAGACTGAGTCAATGAGCGAGCTTTCATTGATGGATTAACATATCTCCAAAACTTATCCGGGGCCTCCCTTAAAAATTTCGAAACTGTGATGCCAAAGAACCTTTGCTTGGATTCCTTCACAAGTACTTTTATATCCTTACCAAGACGTCGAATGGTTGATTGATTCTGTGCACTAGGATTATTTTTATAATTCTTACGTTTTCGTTTTAATTGTCTTTTTAAATGTATTATTTCTCTTCTTACCCAATGGCTTCTATTACTTGTTTTCTTAAGACGTTTTGGTATAAAGAGTTTTATAGAAGACATGACCAAGTTAGAATAGTATCCCCAGAGATAATCTGGGTTCTGGTTGTGCTTGCAATACTCACAGAAACGCTCAAAGGAGCCCTCTAACAAATCCAGAACTCCAACATCATCAGCTCTAGCAAAGTTTAAAACATATTTTGGTGAATGGTTGACAACAGTGGGCAAAAGACTTAAAGAGAGTACAACAAGCTTATGATCCGAGATACCATCGCTGGTCTCACAGGCCAATAGAAAAGGCAACAATTGATTAGACACAAAAACAAGGTGGAGGATAGATGAAGTACGCGTACAGACCCTTGTATAGTCGTTCACCACCTGGCTTAAACCAAAACAAAAAACAAGTTCAAGGAGCTGTTCACAATTCGAAATTTCTGATACTCCAGGAGAGTAGTCGTTCCAGTTTATTCCAGGTAGGTTGAAGTCACCCAAAAGTATAATATTATCACCATATTGCACATTGCGATCCATGAAACACCGGAGACTAGAAAGAACCTGGACTGGAGAACTTGGTGGCCTATATATACCACATATATGCACGACGCGATTCTTAAAAACTGCCCTAATGCATACTGCCTCAATGTCATAAGGAACAGAAAGTACAGTAAACTCAATATTGTCACGAATTAGCAATGCAACCCCCCCACCTCTACCATTCCGGTCTTTCCTGACTATGACATAAGATTTGGGAGTTATCTCGCTATCTAATATATCTTTATGAAGCCATGTCTCCGTAATCAACATAATATCCGGTTCATGTTCTATTGTCAGCGCTTCGATGTCCCCGACTTTATTTAACATGCTTCTAGCATTCACATTCAATATCTTGAAGCAATCCCTTTCCAAAATTCAAGCAGAATTATTCTGTTGACGAGCTTGACACTCGTAGCGCTCTTTCGTGTTTTCGTTTCACGCGTAAAGGACATCATTAATTTTGATTTTGTCGTGAAGAAGCTTAACTTTTGCTCCCTTTGACCGTTCCTCCTCCGAGGACGTCCAAAGGCATTTCCTTATTTCAAAAAGCCTCTTCGAATAATCCTCACTGACGCTTATGTTCGTTCCCTTAAGCATTGAACAGTGACTCAAAATTTTAGTTTTATCTCGGAAGTCAGCTAACCTCAGGATTATGGGACGGTCTCTACCTGCAGTCTTCTGACCTAGGCGATGTATTCTTTCAATTGAATTTATTTTAAGTTTCAGGACGCCGCTAAATACATCGTCATTCACCTTTTACAGCGAAAGCTGTTATGAGATCATTTCACCGGCCGTTTTTGGCGCCGTAGTTGTCCGCCGCCGCCGCCGCTGCCGCCGCCGCCGCCGCCGCCGGTGTCCGTAACCAGTATCGCTCCAAATAAGAAAAAAAACTAAATAAGAAAAAAATTCCAGGATGGAACGAGGTTCGAACCTGGGCCCCTCTGCGTGGGAGCCCAGTATTCAACCTCTGAGCCATGCCGGTGCTTGAAACTGCTTTGCAAAAAGGTCCTATACAGGCTTCATGCCGGGAAGGAACCACATTAGCATATGCAATATAGCGTGATAGAAGAGTAAAATAAGCACCAAGCGTCGCACAACGCGAATTCTGTAACCAGGCGTCACACAATGCGAATTGCGCAACGAGTACGTTGTTGAATGCTTCCAACCCATTACAAAGGGTTGGAAGCATTCCCATAATTCTTCGTCGTCATCAGGCACAGCATGAACAAAGTGCGCATAATGCCTTACATGTGTTTAGCAGGTACCACGGCTCCCCGTAGAATGACGAAAAATGGCACAGTGCCTGCTGCCCTACTTCTCAAAAACTACAATGATTTATAGCGTAGTGGGTTCCTCGCAAGTGCACTTGTATTGGTTGCCAAGGAAGCCCATAAGCGCATGATCCATTTTCAAGGGGTCTCAGTAAAATTACAATGATTTAGAGCGTAGTGGGTTCCTCGCAAGTGCACTTGTATTGGTTGCCAAGGAAGCCCATAAGCGCATGATCCATAACCTCGGGGTACGGTACGGTACGAAGAACTTTATTAAAAGATCCGGAGAAATGCCACCCCTTAGGGTGACACCGCGGGCCGCTCTCTCGGGGTCTCAGTAAAATTACAATGATTTATAGTGTAGTGGGTTCCTCGCAAGTGCACTTGTATTGGTTGCCAAGGAAGCCCATAAGCGCATGATCCATTTCATCGGGGTCTCAGTAAAGGTCTTCGCCCCCGCCGTCTCTCTCCCACGTCAACGTATGTTATACAGCATGACGGGAGAGGGAAATAGCGACCGGGCGTCACCCAATGCAAATTGCATAACTGGTGGGTCGTTTAAAGCTTCCAACCCATTACAAAGGGCTGAGCCATAATTCTTCATTGTCATCAGTCGTCGCGTCAACAAAGTGTACATAATGCCTTACAGACGTGTAGCTGGTGCCTCGCTTCTCCGCAGAATGACGAATAATGTCTCAGTAGGTGCTTCCGAACTTCACAAAAATTGGGATTTATGACGTAGTGGGTACCATTCTAGTGTACTTCTATTGTAGCCCCAAAAGAGCTTACAACGGGCTCTACAAACGCCGCTCTTCCAGCTTTCGATGTGACTGTGCTGCGATTTCAGCGCAGGCCTGGCGTTTTTTCATCAAAATGTCATCAGTTTCACGTCCCTCTTCTCTAATACCCCTTATTATTAGGTTATTTCGCCTGGATCTGTTTTCTAATTCATCAACCTTCCGGTTGAGTGAATCTATATTCCTGTCTCTTTCATTCAGAGCACCCTCAACGTTGGTTAGTCTGTTTTTCACAGCTTCAAATTCCTTCAAACTTCTTTCAATGGTTGATAGTCTGTTATTCATTTGAACCAAGCTTGCTTCAGAAGACGCCTGTTTTTCCTGAATCTCTGAAAGTTTGCTCAAGATTACCTTCTGTGTTTCAAGAAGTTCCCTAATCATTTCCGCCTGTGTAGGCCCGGGATTTGTTTCAACATCTCCCGATAATAACAAAATTCCGGCCAGAGAAAAACACTCGCCAATACATTTCACAATGGTATGTGGACACGGCAGCACTACAAGACAAAGGTAATCACTACGAATACCATATTTCTTTTCACTAACCTGCATGTACAAAGGTGCGTGAGCCATCGCTTTCACGGCCGTGCCGCCGTGTCCACTGAAGACCATCGCTGCCGCTGCTGCTTTTAAGTCCAAAAACCAGGCATGCCGGTACTTTTCGGATGACGTAAAGGTGCTCGAAGAAGGTGCGCAGGAGACGCTCTCCACGTGCAGATTCAACCACGGCGGCTGGCAGGGAACAGCGCTTGCGTTGTGAAAACAACTTGGTTCGTTGAAGAACGAAGGCATGATCACCGACGCTTTCGCAGAGCGGTGCCCGCCATTCACTTGTCCCGCCGATCCGCCGATGACGAAAAAACACCCAAGCAGGATCTGCATGTACAAAGGTGCGTGAGCCATCGCTTTCACGGCCGTGCCGCCGTGTCCACTGAAGACCATCGCTGCCGCTGCTGCTTTTAAGTCCAAAAACCAGGCATGCCGGTACTTTTCGGATGACGTAAAGGTGCTCGAAGAAGGTGCGCAGGAGACGCTCTCCACGTGCAGATTCAACCACGGCGGCTGGCAGGGAACAGCGCTTGCGTTGTGAAAACAACTTGGTTCGTTGATGAACGAAGGCATGATCACCGACGCTTTCGCAGAGCGGTGCCCGCCATTCACTTGTCCCGCCGATCCGCCGATGACGAAAAAACACCCAAGCAGGATCTGCATGTACAAAGGTGCGTGAGCCATCGCTTTCACGGCCGTGCCGCCGTGGTGAAGGGCTCCGGAAATTTTAACCATCTGGTATTCCTTGACCTGCACTGACATCGCACAGTGCACAGGTCTCTAGCTTTCGCGTCCATCGAAATGCGACCGCGGCGGCCGGGATCGAACCCGCGACTTTCTGGTTAGCAGGCCAGCAGCGTAACCACTACACCACAGCAGCCGATGCAAGGAAAGTTAGGAAGCTGAAGACAGAGCACCCCTGGAAGACGCTGGGCTACCATCCACTCGTGCTTCCTACAATGGATAGATTTAGTTGAGCGTCCGCAACAACGTACGGACGCAGCCTGCCATAAGAAATGGCTGGCAGGCTGCGTCCGTACGTTGTTGCGGACGCCCAACTAAATCTGACTAATAACTCTTCCGAGAGGACCATGTCCCTCATGATTACCGGTGATTGCAGCATTGATTTATCACAATCCAACAAAGCCTGGTTCTTAGTCGACATCAAAGAGGGCTTGGATGTGGACAGGGCATCACAAGACCTCTGTGCCACGTGAAGGACAGAAGGCATCATAGATCATTTCTTGGTAAAAGCCATCCGCGATTTCCACCAGCTCTACTATACCTCGCACTTCACTACACCTAGACCGTTCGTAGCCGCGATCACGAACGCATCTGATAACAAGTCTTGTCCAGCTGCTGATGCTCACTGATCACCGTGATGATGATCTTATTCAAGAACTGCCAAGAACCCCTCGCACACTTGCACAAGGGTTCGTGAAACGTGCGTGCGTTCTGCGTCATAACGGATAAGTATAAGCATAACAACTGTAACGCAACAACTGCAACTGTGACTAACGTACGTGCAGTGTGCCTTCTCGTGCCACTCGGCTGTGTATATATCTAGGGAAACTTTTCTGAATAAAGCTTAGTTGCGAGTAGCGCCTGTCCTGTTCACCTGTGTTCCTTCATTGTCGCATTCGAATTCGCGTTATCCAGTATTGAAGAATATAACCACTACATATCAGCTTACTGCACTTGGTGTTGGTAAAACCTATGTTGCTCTTGGCATGGTTAAGCAACTGTGAACAATGCCCCCTTCTCCTCCACGTTTGTGGTTTGGGGAGAGTCTAGGAAGCGTACACAGGCCCGCATTGTGGCAGGTATTTCCTGCCTTGAAGAAGACGTGACGACTTGTCAAAACTCTGGCTTCAACAACAACCCCTGTTAAAGGACTTTTCATGTTTTTAAGCCTTCATCTCCTGAACTTAAGCGTTGCTATAGAACATTAAGGGGACAGAGTAAAAACGAAGTAGTACTGGGTTCATGGAAATTTGGTGATCGATCACGGACAAACATTCCGTGACTCGGTACTCTTCATGAGGACAGTGGTACGGTTCAGACTGGGGATAATACAAACGGCAGTTGAGACGGTGGCACCGTGTGCTGTTAGAAAAACCACAAATGAGACATGGGTTCGGTATATTTAGGAGCCAAGGCTAGGGTGCCCAGAGTAAAATTAGCTTGGACGGGCAATGAAAGATAATCAATGAGTAGATGTGGGCCAGGGGCGTAGCCAAGGGGGGGGGGGGTTGGGGGGGTTCAAACCCCCCCCCCGAAATTTTTCAGTTTTGCTTGCGCATATATACACGCACACATACAAACGCACGCACGAACATACATAAAGTATGGTTGAAACCCCCCCGAAAAAAATTTCTGGCTACGCCCCTGATGTGGGCTCCAGGGTACATAAGTTTTAGTAAAGAAAAAAAAGAGGCCATTTAATATACAAAAAAGTTACAAGAAACTGACCAGTTAGCTTTACAAGAATATTGTTGGCAGCAGCTTAAAAAAACGGTTAATATTGAAAACAAAGAAGCAATCAAGTTATGCTGCGCCGCAATGGGCACGATCAGAACAGAAATAATTTGTGATGTCTCCAGAGCGAGTTGCTTGCTATAAGAAGCAAGAACAAGGTGTCCAGGAAACCATAAGAAAACGAAACTTTTAACGAACATGATTTGTGCATTCAGCCTGAGTATTCACGCAAGAATTCAGCGTAAGTTATTCACAAGTAAAAGTAATGATCAGATAATCATGAAAAACAGCGGTTCAACGAAACGTTACATTTCAAGGAGAGTCCGGGGAACAGATATTAAAGTGTGGCCGAGAAAACTGCTAAATACAAAGAATGGACGAATTTCACAGCATAAAGCTGAGGTATCAGGTATGGTATGAGCTGAAACATGCCTTAATAACCTTGAGTATACGCACACGTGTAATCAGAATGCTACGGGTACTTCGTTTTAGGTTCAGTCGGCATCGATATAAAGGGAAAGCCATAGTCCACAACCTGGGGTTCAGGCCCCACTGCGAGGCAGAATACTACACATTCAAAACTAGGAGTTTCTAAAACGGCTTACATCAGCCCCTTGCTTTGGTCATATGTTCACGCATTTTTTTTTTCTGTGGTATGTGCTGCTGTTGGCCATAAGGAAAGTTCTCTGGCTACGACAGTAGCAGTAGCTACTGGCACTGCCCGTAACTTAAGTGTGTCATCGCCTAAAACCCGCACTATTCAAAATTCATGAAGGTAATGTGTCCGTGAAATACAACGTTTTCTTCCCCGCATCAAACGCATTACCTCTACCGGCGCATTACCTACAGCGCATTACCTCTACCGCAGCAAAGTTTAAGACACCGGATCAATATTGGCGCTGTCGACACCACCGCACCATCTTATAAAGCGCCCGATGTTTTTTTTGGTTCATCGCGTGGCTCTGCTTCTTGAGCTGGCAGATTAACTGCCCAATTGGACGACAGACGACAACGCCCCGCAAGTCATCCCCTTTCTACAACATTTTCCTCAAATTGAAGTTGTAGTTTGAATCGGAATTAGCAAAGTCACGCAGCATAGATTTCTTCCTTTTGATAAGACCAGCTACTCATTAGACGACCCTAAAATGAAAACCTAAGAAAGCAGACACGGGAGCGCTCACTTCATCTCCTGTGCAAAAACTGCCGAAGAAACTTGCTTTCGAACAACTGCCGACGAGCTGCTGAGATAACTACGTGATGAGATTAGTGCTGTTTCCTTAGAGACGGAATTTGCCAATACGTACAGGCCATAATGTAAATGTCGCTTCTGTGAGAGTTCTGACTTGCACGCAATCGAAGCATATGCCTGCTTGTGCGGCAACCTTTCAATATCGTATAGGGCAGGCACGCGTGTTTTTATATTTCGTGCAGTGCAGCTCGCAATATATATATATATATATATATATATATATATATATATATATATATATATATATATATATATATATATATTCGTACTGAATGCAGCACAGATATGTGTAACAAAACAATGTTTGCTCCTCAATGTCTAAACACAGTTGCCATGAACTCAAGCATATGGCGCAGCGACGCACATGACTGCTATTACTTTATTTTCACGTAATTGCTTTTCAGCTTGTAATGACATTTTTTTATTTTTATCTGCCAATTTTCCTACCAATTAAGCGGTGTTGCCTGAGAAGTGGCGTGCACTTGCAGTTACAACTTTACTTCGTCAGAGGTCCCCAACAGTCGTGGGCTAGCACCAAAGTCGATTACAATAGATAATTATGCTAAAAATTCAGTGCAGGACTTGGAAGTTGAAATCAAAATGCTTCGAACGTGCAAAGACTGTCCCAGTTGTTCCAAAACACAGTGGTGTGTTTTTATTTTTTTTAATTACACAACACTGCAGGCAGATGCACCCAGTCTTCCCGCACGACATCGCATAATACCCGAGTTGGAAGAAACGATTAGAAACAGCCCTCCGCAGTAATTGCTTAGCATAAATGTCGTAGTTGCCAAGCACCGGTAATATGTTCGCCCGATATTACATACCCGGAAACTTAATCGCATCAAACGAGCTTTTATAGACGCTAAACGGTGCTCTGGCGCTTTCTCTAGGAGGTGTGTGCAGATAAGGTCGAACACGAGGCCCCGGTCACCATTCTTGTTTTTGAATAAGGAAGGAAGGAAGAAACAAGCGGAAAGACAAGGAGGTTAGCCAGTTCTGAGACCGGCTGGCTACCCTGTGCTGGGGGAAGAGGTAAGGGGAATAAAAGATTATAGAAGAGAGATGTTACAAAAAAAGGCGAGCAAGAAAAGGGAAAAAAGAGACAAAAAAGGAAATAAAAATATAACAATGCTTAGAGTCTGTCTTAAGGCCAGTTGTCCGCAATAAGCGCAATAATGCTTTCAAAGAACTCGCACTTGCTCAGTGGAATTCGGCGGAATTCACCAAGGCTCGTCTACAAAGCTTGGATACCAACCTCCAGCTCCGTCTTCCGTCAGGAATATCGCGAGCTGAGGAGACGCTTCTGTGCCGCCTGTGGCTTGGCGTGGCCTTCACGAATGCCTACTCCTGTCTGATTGGAAGGGCTAACAACTCTACATGTAATTACTGCAGCTGCGAATAAACAATCTCCCGTCTTCTGTGTGAGTGTCCCCGATTTTGATTAAATTTACTGTAGGCCTAGTAATTAGACTCAGAACAGTGGCCTCGAAGTTGGTTTCGCGAGAATAAATTTGTTCGCCTGGAAAAAAAATATATTATAAAGGCGTTTATTGACGGCACTAGTCGACGAAGCACAACGGCGACAGTCAAGACAGAGCGCGGACTCTGAGCGCGAGGAGCGTGCTGTCAGAGAAGAGCGTGCTGTCAGAGAATGGGACGACCCACTAGAGAGCGCCCGAGAGGGCGACCCATTACATAGACTTTCAACGCTTCGCTACAATTACCCCGGGTACGAAAAAGGGAGCCGCCTGGCGACCTAACTGCTTGTCACTATGAGCGGGTCATGATAGGGCTTCAGGCGCTCCACGTTGACAATGTCGCGCCCTCGACGGCGCATGTCCGAAGATGGTTCAATGGGCTCGATCAGGTAGTTGACCGGGGATGTGCGTTCGACGACACGGTAGGGGCCGTCGTACTTGGGCAGCAGTTTGGAAGAGAGGCCAGGTGCAGTGGTAGGGACTGAGAGCCATACGAGTGCTCCAGGGCGGAACGTGGGCGCAGAAGTGGTGGTGTCACCGCGAATGCTCTTTTGCCGCTCTTGGTCATGCGTAGTAAACGTCTTGGCAAGCTCCCGACACTCCTCAGCAAGTCTGGCTGTGGCAGAAATAGGCGCACACTCAGACGGATCCGGCTTGTATGGAAGGATTGTGTCGATTGTGTGCGACGGGTGTCTGCCGTACAATAAGAAAAAGGGGGAGAAACCAGTAGTGCTCTGAGGGGCGGTATTATAGGCGTAGGTGACGAAAGGCAGAATGGCATCCCAATTGGTGTGATCGGCGGCGACGTACATCGAGAGCATGTCGCCGAGCGTGCGGTTAAAGCGTTCGGTGAGGCCATTCGTCTGCGGGTGGTAAGCAGTAGTTTTCCGGTGAACAACGTTGCACTCTTTCAGGATGGCTTCGACGACTTCCGACAAGAAGACACGACCTCGATCGCTGAGCAGCTCCTGGGGTGGACCGTGGCGCAGCATGAATCGGTGCAGCAGGAAGGAAGCAACATCGCGCGCTGTAGCCGCTGGGAGGGCGGCAGTTTCGGCGTATCGCGTAAGGTGGTCAACAGCGACGATGGCCCAGCGATTACCAGCCGACGTTAGAGGAAGTGGTCCATACAAGTCTATGCCAATGCGCCCGAACGGACGGTCAGGGCAAGGCAGAGGTTGCAGAACTGCCGGCGACAGGTGCGTTGATGTTTTGCGGCGCTGACAATCGATGCAGGAGCGAACGAACTTCTGCACGTAGCGGTACATCCCTCGCCAAAAGTACCGTTGGTGAATGCGGTGGTAGGTTTTCGATACCCCAGAGTGTGCGCACTGCGGATCAGAGTGGAACGATTCGCATATGTCAGAACGCAGACTGCGGGGTATTACGAGTAGCCACTGGCGGCCGTCGCCGTAATTGCGTCGGTGGAGGAGGTCGTCGCGAACGGCGAAATGGTGGGCTTGACGACGCAACGCGCGAGTGGATGGTGTTGCCGATGGATCAGTCAGCAAGTCTATCAATGAGGCGATCCAGTGATCCTTGCGCTGTTCAGTAGCGATGGTGTGAATGTCGATAGAAGAAACGGCATTGTGAGACACTGAGCTATGGGTATTGTCGTCAGGCAAGGGGGAGCGCGAGAGTGCGTCGGCGTCAGCATGCTGGCGTCCATTGCGGTACAGCACGCGGATATCGTAGTCCTGTAGGCGAAGTGCCCAGCGGGCGAGGCGACCTGAGGGATCCTTCAGTGACGACAACCAGCATAGTGCATGATGGTCGGTGATCACATCAAATGGGCGACCATACAAATAAGGTCGGAATTTCGTAAGGGCCCAGATGATCGCCAGGCATTCCTTTTCGGTGACGGTGTAATTCGCCTCGGCTTTAGTAAGCGTACGACTTGCATACGCCACGACATATTCAGGGAACCCTGGTTTGCGCTGCGCAAGGACAGCGCCAAGGCCAACACCACTAGCGTCTGTGTGTACCTCTGTAGGAGCCGTAGGGTCGTAGTGGCGTAGTATGGGAGGCGACGTCAACAAACGGCGGAGCTTTTCGAAAGCGTCGTCGCACTCGGACGACCATGAATGGAGGGGCCCGTTACTTCCGAGGAGCTTCGTCAGAGGCGATATGATAGTCGCGAAATTTCGAATGAAGCGCCGAAAGTAGGAACACAGTCCTACGAAACTGCGCAGTTCTTTGACGGACGTAGGTTTCGGGAACTCGGTCACGGCGCGAAGTTTGCCTGGATCGGGGAGAATTCCGTCCTTGGACACGACGTAGCCGAGGATTGTCAGCTGCCGGGCTGCAAATCGGCACTTCTTTAGGTTCAGTTGCAGACCGGCGTCGCTCAAACGCGTCAAAACATGCCGTAGGCGTTGAAGATGGGTGGAAAAGTCCGGAGCAAAAACGACGACGTCGTCGAGGTAGCACAAGCACGTGTGCCATTTCAGGTTGCGCAGAACGGTGTCCATCATGCGCTCAAAGGTGGCGGGCGCATTACACAGCCCAAACGGCATGACGTTGAATTCGTACAGGCCGTCGGGCGTGACAAAGGCGGTCTTCGGTCGAGCGTCGTCAGCCATAGGTACTTGCCAGTACCCTGAGCGCAAATCGAGCGATGAAAAGAATTCTGCTCCTTGCAGGCTGTCAATGGCGTCGTCTATTCGAGGTAGGGGATAAACGTCCTTACGGGTGATCTTATTGAGTCGTCGGTAGTCCACACAGAACCGCACAGAACCGTCCTTCTTCGCAACAAGAACGACAGGAGACGCCCAGGGGCTGTTGGAGGGTCGAATAACATCGCGTCGAAGCATGTCGTCGACTTGCTCGGTGATTACACGGCGTTCTGTGGGAGATACGCGATATGGACGTTGCCGCAGTGGCAGGTGGGCGCCAGTATCGATGCCGTGCGTAACGGCCGAGGTGCGGCCGAGAGGCGTTTGAGCGACATCGAAAGAAGGGCGAAATTCTTCCAACAGGTCCAGAAGCTGGGAACGCTGGACCTGCGTAAGGTTGTCAGCTATGGTGGAACCAAACACGTCAGCGGGTGATGAACCAGACATCGAAACAGCACTGAGCGTACTGGAACTGCGGCCGTGCGTGTCATCGGTTTCGTCCATAACTTGTGCGTCTTCGAGGGGTTCCACGCTGCCGAGACATTCCCCTCGCACCAACGTAACACTGTACGGGGAGGGGTTGATTACAAAAATAGAGGTGCTTCCCTGAGTGATTTGAACGGTCGCGAAAGGCACCAGCAAGCCTTTCCTCGTGCAAATACGGTCATATGGCGAGAGGAGTGCAACGGTGTCGGATAGACTGGCGCAGTAGACGGACACCGCCGTTGACGAGTTTGCAGGCAATTTGATGTCGTCTTTGACGAGTACCTTGCTCGCAGCCGATAGACTGTCTTCCGGCGTCAAATTAGAGAATGGTGACAGCTCTATTTCGGCTGGTGCGCAATGAGTGACGGCGTCGTGGCGGGAGAGAAAATCCCATCCGAGGATGACGTCGTGAGAGCAGGCAGGAATTATGATCAGTTCGACGGCGTACATAGCGTCCTTAATCATGACGCGGGCTGTGCACACCGCTGTAGGGTGAATACGTTGGGCGCTGGCTGTACGGAGGGAGAGCCCGGGAAGTGGCGTCGTCACTTTGCGCAGTATTCGGCTAAGCTTTGCGTCCATAACGGATACAGCGGCTCCAGTGTCGATAAGGGCAGATGCACGAACACCGTCTACAAACACGTCTATCACGTTCGATGGGCTTCGCTGAGGGCTTTCACAGTTCGATCGCGTCGCAGCCCTTGCCTCGTGGACTGCGACGACTAGTTTTCCTGGTCGCGTGGGACCAGACGTGGCCGCATCGGGGACAGTGAGCGGCGTCGTGGTGACGGTGAACGGCGGGTAGAGGGCGCTGGGCGAGACGGCGGTGACATAGGCTGCGGTGAATCGTAATACGGGCGGCTCGACTGGCTTGGCATGGTTGAGGCGACTGGAGGCGACTGCACGCGATTGCAATAGCGGGCGACGTGACCGGCGCAACCGCACGCAAAGCAGATGGGGCGGTTGTCGGAAGTGCGCCATCGGTTCGCCGGGGTGGGTCCCATCCATGGCCCAAGACGCGGTGGACGGGGCGGCGGCTGATAGGACTGCATGGTGGGCTGCAGTCGTGGCCTAGGAATGACGTCGGCGTACGCAGCCGGCACACTCGCCTGGAAGGCCTGTGGTCTGGCGACGACTTCGGCGTAAGGATGTGGGGCAGACACAGGGATCGCTGGGGGTGGCCTGGCTAGAACTTGCGCGTAACTGAGTGGCGCAAGCGCCGGAGGTGGCTGGTGGTATTCCGGCATGACCTCCGCGATTTCCTGTTGAATAGCGCGGCGTAAGGGAGGCAGCAGTGTGGTCGACGGCTGTTCAACATGCTGCGACTGAGGCAAGGTCAGTAGAGAAAGCTGGCGGGCAATTTC
Source organism: Rhipicephalus sanguineus (assembly GCF_013339695.2). Taxonomy (NCBI): domain Eukaryota; kingdom Metazoa; phylum Arthropoda; class Arachnida; order Ixodida; family Ixodidae; genus Rhipicephalus; species Rhipicephalus sanguineus. The sequence continues at coordinate 96,467,558 of NC_051183.1, forward strand.
CTCGCGTACAAACGACTTGACCTCGGCGAGCAAGCCCGAGTGATCAGAAATGGCCGACAAGCCAGCGAGGTCGGCGTCGCGTGATGGAGGTCGACGGGTCAGCAACCGCTGCCGGCGCAGCTCCTCGTAGCTTTGACAGAGCGTGATCACCTCTGTCACGGTACGAGGGTTCTTGGCGAGCAGCATGGTGAAGGCATCGTCGTCGATGCCTTTCATAACGTGTCGGATCTTGTCAGACTCGGACATGGTTACGTCGGCCTTCTTGCACAAGTCGAGGACGTCTTCGATGTAGCTGGTAAACGACTCACCGGTCTGCTGAGCTCGTTCACGTAAACGCTGTTCGGCTTGCAGTTTACGTACGGCAGGTCGGCCAAACACGTTGATGATGGCGGTCTTGAAATCAGACCACGTGAGGAAATCGGTTGCGTGGTTGTTGTACCACAGGCTGGCCACACCCGCGAGGTAGAAAACCAGGTTGCTCAGCTTTCCTGCCTCGTCCCATTTGTTGGGTACGCTCACGCGCTCGTATATCGCGAGCCAGTCCTCCACGTCAGTGCCATCCGCGCCGGTGAATATAGGAGGGTCGCGGATGCGGGGGGAACCGGAGCATGGTGTCGGTACAGGGGGAAGCGTTTGCTGGGCGGCGTCTTGAGGCATGGTAGAGGGCACGGTACGGGATCGAAGCGCCAGGGGCATCGAACGGACCGAAGCTGGTTGGACGGCGCAGCACTCTCCACCAAATTATAAAGGCGTTTATTGACGGCACTAGTCGACGAAGCACAACGGCGACAGTCAAGACAGAGCGCGGACTCTGAGCGCGAGGAGCGTGCTGTCAGAGAATGGGACGACCCACTAGAGAGCGCCCGAGAGGGCGACCCATTACATAGACTTTCAACGCTTCGCTACAATATAAATTTTGGCCGCTAAAAACAGTTTTCCGCCAATTTCGCGATTTCTCCAATTTGAGAGCACGTAGGGAAAAAACGGTGAATTTCTTTGTCACAATATTTACTCCCGTCAAAGAACAAGTGGAATACAATATTATAAGCCTATTATTTTCCTTACTCTCAAAGCACTTTTGAAGAAAAAAATCACGGACATGACAAGTCACACAAAACACGTGTATTTCAGAAATTAATTGCTGCAAACAAATTAAAGTGAGGATAATGAAAATCCGTAAATATTATCTTTAATATTTTCGCTCTCTTCTAAACTAATTTCCGTGGTTTCATCGCGCTCCGTTTCACTCGATAATTTGGGTGAAACTCAAGTGGTTTACCAAAAACGCAGAAGTTTGAAAATACTTTTCTCACAAAATACCATCATTAATTTTTTTTAAATCCCTCTGAAGGAAGTCAAAGACGTCATCCGCCATTCTGCATCAAAAAAAACGTTGCATTACTTTGGTTGCCAAGAAGTTAAAATGCGTCAAATGTGGCCGCGCCGTTTGTTATGTGCTTAAAATCAAATATAAGCTGTTCAAAATAATTGTACACGACATGATCACAAAGCAGCAGCTTCATACCAATAAATGCGCAGCGAGGTGTCATGATTCAGCAAGCTTTCTCTTGCGATCGGCCGCTTGACAAGCTTGCAGCAGAGGCCGCGCGATGCTGCGGGCACTCACATTACATGAGCACCGCTTCGAGTGCGAAGAAGATACACTTGCTCGCCAAACTACGCTCCGAGAACGAGAGAAGGAATACATCACTGTGAAAGTGAAAGGCTGTTAAATGCCAACAAATGTCATAATATGAAACGAAAACTCTGTCGGCAATTTCCCAGTGAGCGCCTCCAGTAATGCGCTCATGTATCGCTTCCTCTATTCTGATGGCCTAAAGATAATTTGGTTAGCTTTATCAGCAACATATGACACAGGAGCAAGTCGCTGACATCTAAAGAAAGCTGCCATACGTGCTTCCGATGGTCGAACAACTCAAACTGCAGTTCTTCATCTCATGCAACATTTGTGTCAGCCGACCGTAAACAGAAGTGCGTCCAAGTTCCTTCCATTATTAAAGCACCGCTTTTAGAACACCGCATTCTTTTGCGTCCGCACATATAATATTCAACACATGCCGCGCGTTTATCACGATATTTTGCGGCTGCGGGCATAACGGCAGGGAAAAAATACATGCGTGCTGTATTGAAGGCGCTCACTGCGAAATTGCCGGCAGAGTTTTCATTGCATAATATAAATTTTGTTGGCACTTAACAGCATGTGACTTTCACAGTGATGCATTCTTTCTCCTTTCGTCCTCCGAGCAAGCGGTGCTCATCCGCAGTCGAAGCGGCACTCATGTAATGCGAGTCCCCGCAGCATCGCGCGGCCGCTGCTGCAAGTTTGTCGAGCGGCCGATCGCAAGACAAAGACTGCTTAACCATGACACCTCGCTGCGCATTTGTTGTCGGGGAAGTGCTGCTTTCTGATAATGCCGCGTACAATATATTTCGAACAACTTATATATCCGATTTTCAGCATAGAACGAACGGCGCGGCCGCTAGGCTGACTCGGTCCTATTTGACGCATTATAACTTCTTAGCAACCAAAATAATGCAACGTTTTTTTTTTGTGCAGAATGATAGATGACGTCCTTGACTTCAATCTTAGGCATGATAAAAAAAATTAAAGATGTCCTTTTTGCGAAAACTATTTTCCAACTTCGGCGTTTTTAGTAAACCACTTCAGCCGAATTATCGACTAAAACGGAGCGCGATGAAACCAAAGAAATTATTGCAGTAAGGAGCACAAATACAAAAGCTAATATTTACCAATTTTCGTCATCCTCACTCTAACCTGTTTGCAGCAATAAATTCCTGAAATACCGGTATTTTGTGTGATTTGCCATGTCTTTGATTTTTTTCTTCAAAAATGTTTCGACAGGTAAGAGAAATAATAGGCTCATAAGATTATATTTGACTTGTTATTTGACGGGAGTAAATATTGTGACCATGAAGGGCACCCTTTTTCGCTAGGTGCGCTAAAAATTGAGAAATCGCAAAATGGCGGAAAAGTGTTTTTGCGGCCAAAATTAATTTTTTTTTCAGGCAAAAAAATCTTTTTTTCACTAAACTAACTTCGAAACCATTGGCTTTGGGTCTAATGCCTAGGCCTACAGTAAATTTCATCAATATCGGGAATGGTTACCGGGACCTTGTGTACGATTTTAACTGAACACACCATATGCCTTTAAATTTTGGCTAACAAAGAAATTTCGCTCGCACCTGTGCAAACGTTGTTATTGGCGCAAAGCATGTTACAGGCGCTCTCGGGTTTTTTCTTTTTTTCTGTAAACACTAAGGTGCGTTAGACTACTATGGCGTACCAACGCGCCCAAGCATCCACTTTAGTCGCACTATTATTTAGAGAAGAGTTTCTGTTTCGTTTAATCGTGTCCTTCGTTACCAGACCTACTAAATTGCATTTTGTCGGACTACGCCTCTTTCTTCGATGCACATTGGTGGTAGCGGCAGTTCCATGTGCAATAGCTAAACCTTGTATAAATCTATCTTGCAGTCAGGGATGACTTGACCGACTTCCTCCCTGAAGTCATGCTGCACGTCTTCAACGCGACTCGCGTGGAGATTTTGGTTGCTTCGAAGTACAGTAAGTAAACAATATGTTTATTTCTTCCTACTTTTCGCAAGGCTCCCACTGAGGTACGAAAGCACAGGCGCGCTGTTTGAAGAAATATTGTTTTCCACTTCAACCATTAAAATGGAAATTAGTAATGTGTCAATTAAGAGCAAAAAGGGGGACTATGGAGGTAATTATGAAGCAGAAGCGTGCTAACATTCTCGTTTTTCTTTTTCAGTTCATACGACTGCATTGTTGTGCTCGAAAATGCACTCGTCTTCGATTGTAACCACTATAGTGAGATTAAGCTCAAGGCAGACATCTGTGGATTTTGTGAAGCGAGTGTACAGCGGCATGCCTACGAGCACAAAGTTTTACGTCATCTGCATTCTATCACACCAAGAATACATGGATCATGTATTCCATGAGGTAAGTCATTCGGAAGAGACATTGTGTCTACACTGTTAAGGTACCATCTATTGTGGAACAATATGGGCGTGTAGACAACCATAATATGGCCAAAGCCTTATATGTATAATGATCCAATAAGTTTTCATGATACGGCGATGCCTGGCGATACGTTGCGAGACCAGCCTCGGCGTCAGGGCGAATTGTGCAAAAAGAAAATCTGCGCAATAAAAGTCGGTAAGAAGGCACGTGGTACTAAGGTGGCTGTGTGTGTTTGTAGTTGACGTACCGGTAGTCACATGGCCTCAATGTAACATGACGACATCAGTTACGTCGCCCTACGATGTCATCGTGACTTCACCGACAGCCAGAATCCTTGACGCAATCGTGACGTCATTATACCTCGCATGATGACATGGTCGCACATCGTCTCTTGACGAAAGGCGCGTCGATCACGGAGGCTGCGAAAAGCCATGGGAAGTGCAGGGAGCTTTCAATGCCTCAAGTTCCGGAGGCAGTGCAAAAGCACGTTATGTGCAGTAAGCTTTCAGAGGGGTGGGAGGATCAATACAATAGACTCACTAGAAAAAGAAACAGAAAAAATAACATGGCTGTCGCTTTCTAGTCGTCTTAGAGCATAAAGAACCGCGTGACTCTCTCCTCAGAAGTCGTCTAGTCGTCTTAGAAGAATTCATGAGAGACCGTGGCAGGTTTTTTGTTCATTGTGGCCCTGTAGGAAGACGGCGACGGCGGGTCACAGGCCGTGCTGCGTCCCTGCATTTATTTCGGGAGCCCAGCTCAAACCAGAAACGGTGAGCGAAGCGACGGCTGCAGCATGTATCCTGGTCAAAGACGGTATCGCGTGGCTACTGACACAAGTCACGCGAAACGGGCTGTGTTGCAGTTCTTCAAGCTCCATATAGCCCTACTGAGCTGCTTTACTCAAAGCAGACCTTCGGTTGCGAGGGAAAAGTCCTACAAGAACTGAAATTTGGGCGAGTTTCTAGGAATTCACATTGAAGGAGTAGCGAAAAAGACAGGAACACCAGAAGGAACAGGAAGGCCAGACGAGCGCTAACTTCAAACTGAAGTTTATTGTCAGAAAGCCACGCCAATTTAACAATCAACGCTGATCTCTAAAGTAAATCATCTCGCATGAACACCTCATCCCGCGCTCGCTCAAAACGATAAATTACAAAAACACGCAGGAGCACCTTCATCGGCCCCTTACACTTGTGTATATTCTAATATTGCTGGTAAACCGCCCGCCTCATTTCAAGCTATCACTGTTTCACAGCCATATTGTTGAGAAAGATTCGTGTTGCTTGGTGTCACACACTTCGGCTTTCATTCTTTGACGGTGGATAATGACTACGTTTTATTCCACCAGGTGAATTCGCATTGGACTCACCTGATTCACTCGCACTGGATTGTACTGAACGGTGGCAGTAACTCGACTCGCTTGATACTGCAGCAAAAACCATGTACTTTTTATTGGGTGAGCATCACGAAACAGGTAAGCACGACTCCCACGGATTCTTTTTTTTTGTTTTAGAGAATAACTGTGGTGATTTGAGCACGCACGCGATATCATTTTTATCGTGAATGTGCATGTGCTTTTTAACAAGCAGCCGCGTGTCATCACCATAGGTCGGCAAACTCACTCATGAGTCGACTCACTTAGACGCGCTCAGACTCCGATCGGCCCTTGAGCATGAGTCTCAGTGAGTCGGGTGAGTAATATTTTGGTGAGTATGAGTCTGAGTGAGTCCGGTTAAGGAAAATTTTAGTGAGTATTAGTCCGAGTGAGTCCGGTTGAGGAAAATATTGGTGAGTCTGAGTCCGAGTGAGCCCTGAGCGTAACATATATTTCTTGAGTGAGAATTAGCGAGCTCCACCTTTCATTGCCGACCTAAGGTCCTATCTAGTCATCTTCATCATTACTATCAGCCTTATATCCGCTTACGTTTATACTAAATTCTATCCCCACATCTCTCAACGCACTCACGTTCATGCGCCACTTCAATATTTAATGGTGAGAGACGTGAAATGGGAGGGAGCTCATGACCTCCCTCCGCAAACTCTTTCACAGAAAATTCTTCATATAAATATCTTCTGTGAGTCTGATATTTCACAAAATGTCCTTATTGAAGTACTGATAACTCGTATGTGAAGGTATAAGATCAAAAGGCGTATCGTAGAGTACCGATTATGTGAGATATTGGCATTAAAGAGAATTGACACCAAGATAAAAAAAAGCTAGTTTTACGCTCACGGACTCATGAGTTGGCTCATTCAGGCTCACTCAGACTCAAGTCAAGCTATGAGTGTGAGTCTAAGTGAGTCCGGCTGAGTAAATATGCTGGTGAGTTTGAGTGCGAGTGAGTCCGGTAGAGAAAACGTTTAGTGAGTGTGAGTCCGAGTGAGCCCAGTTGAGGATACTTGAAGTGAGTCTGAGTCCGAGTAAGCCCTCAGAGCAGAATATATTTTTTGAGTGAGTCCGAGTGAGCTCCAACTTTTTTGCCAACCTATCGTTATCACCCCAGTTGCAAATTTCCGTTTATCCCAGGGTTCCAATTCTGAGAAGCATCGGAGACAGTCTTCGTTGATAGCTTAAAAGACAGCATCGAACACATGTCGTCCTAGTAATGAAGCGCAGGATGCAAAATTGGGCCTGTAGGTGATCTGAGATGGTGAACATGCAGTTGCACTGTATCTTTTAAAGCACTTAATAGAACACGCTTGAAAGACGCCTGCACGAAGATGCGTCACCTGGTGTCGTCGAGAGAAAACTGAAAAAAAAATCATAAGATCGCTCAGTTTTTCACTGCTTTCGTGTCCAAACCTGTGGACGTTTCAACGCAGCTTATGTTAGGCACCAGGGGCGTAGCCAGAAATTTGTTTCGGGGGGCGGGCGGCACCTCCCTGATCTGAAGTGGGGGTCGGGCAGGCTGATGAGATCGAGTGTCATTTTGAGGTCTGTATGCCATGACAAAAAAAAATTTCGGGGAGGAGGGGGGGGGGGGGCGCACGGGCCCGGTGTGCCCACCCCCTGGCTAAGCCACTGTTAGGAACATAAAGCATGACTTCGTTTACCTACAACCAGGTGATCTTCCCAGATACTCAGATATATCAGCCATCATATTGCTTGTACAGCAAAGTAGACTGTATCGTAGTTTGTTCCGGTACTGCATTCTCGAAGCTGCCTATTCTGCCGCCTACTTGAGGATTGGAATGGGACTTAAGATGGCCGCCGTCTGATTAGCTGTCTATTTAGCTGTCTACAGTGAATACTGGTACATTTTCTATGTATCATCGCGTCCTCTAATCGAGCAAAGACTGATGTAGTTGCATAAACAGCGTAATGTCAGAAAGTTCTCAACTAGTCAGTGTCCATACCCTTCTGTGGTTGAGAGATTCCTTACTTCATTCTTGTTTTGTTCGTATGAGAGCAGCACTTTCATACACCATTATTCTACCAAACGGCTCATGTACCTTCTCCATTAATTGTTACTCTCAGTTTCGCGTCATATGAGTTGTCATGTTCTACAGATGTCTATGAAGTCTTCTAATAACACCTTGCACTTTCGGCATGTTGTAAAAAAGTACTCTAATCTTTTTGATGTATAGAAGAAAAAAAAAACATGGTTGATCCATCCGTCATAGGAATCGGAATAACACGAAAGTAAAACGTGCCCTTATAGAAGTAACTGAATGTTTACTGTACATTGATATAAGAGAGTTTGCACAATGTATATCGATGTCTGGCAGCTATAGCACCGTTTAACGTGGATAGACCCACTTTGATGCTTGGTGACACATCTGCATGGCGATGACTAACGTCCATGTTAAATGATTAAACAAACCGTTGTGGTAGCTGTAGTACTTAACGGTGAAAGCGTAATCAGAGAACGGGTTGTGATAACCAAAAGAGCGTCGCATATTGAACGCAGAACTTGGACGCCATCCTGATGCATGTTAAAATGTGATTGAACACCGCGGCTGCACTAGAGGGAAACGCAAAGCGCGTCGTGCCGCCCTGCGCGTAGGCGGGGAACGCGGTGGTACAGCCAGGTGAGGTAGGCGCGCGTCGCAGAGCTATTTTTGGTTTGATTAGCGTGATGCTATGAGCGAGGCCGACGCTTTTACGACGCTTAGGTTAAGGTCGCTACCTAGCGGTGTGTTAAGGCATTGACAAAATTGCACTTCTATTGAAAACGCGCCGAATGGGACGAACGTGTAACGCGTTGCAGGTACTCATCGCGGAGGCTAGAGTAATGATGAATTACTTTACTTTGCCGCTCCCAGAGGGCAACACCGCCCCGGCGGCCGGGAGAGTGGTAGATATAAAAGGCGCGTTTGTAAAGCATCTAGAGTCTGTTCTAGCACACAATTGAAAAATCAGTTATTTGATGTATCCGCTATAGAGGTGATTGCGAATTCTGTAGTGCCTTCTGTTCGTCATTGTGTTGCGATAAGAGCATAATCAACATATTAGTTCTTTGTCTGTATTCAATTGCTTTCAAGTGATATCCTATGTTGAATAAATACCATGAAAGAAAAAAAAAAGACCGTGGCGTAATGGATATTGCGCCCGGAACGTGTTGTTGCGGACCGAGCGGTCGTGAGTTCGATGCCCGTTGACGGAGCTTTTTTTTCTTTGCCATCTCATCATGTACATTTTTTCGACGTCATTTCCGTGACGGAAATACGTCACTGGAGTCTTGGTGGACCCCGGCATAAAACACTTTCGTGTTAAAAGAAGCAATAGAGGATCCTACAGGGCTTCACGAAAATGCTTCTTTTGGTCAGTCTTTGCAGTAAGGTGGTGCGCGACAACAAATAACGTGCTTACAAAAAAGACCCTCTAATGGCGTCATATCGCGGCAACGTCACCTATGGCTCTAGCGTTCGCTGAACATTACATATTTACTCCTACGACATGCCAAGCTATGGCCAACCATTGCTCAACCCTGACGAATACGGCAAAAACCGCTTCCTATGATCTGCGAATCATCGCACCGTAGCGCGCACTTCATTTCGATGAAACTGACATGTGTGCTCTAAGTGCCGACGTCACGTCGGTACTCGTCGGTAACCTGTGCACCTAACCACCAACACCATCACATCTCTAAGTTCAGATGCGTTATCGTAAAAAGACTGGTAAAGTTCATATCTGACAGGTTTGTTTTTCGCACAGTTGGCCATAGTACGAAAAGTTATGGCTCATTTTAAGTCGTTCTGCAGCTGCAGGAATGCACAGATCCATATGTGAAAAAAAAATGTGCAAAGTTGTATGCAAAAATATTTATTAGAAAGAAAAATATCACTGCTCGCGCAAATGTAAAATGCAAAAAATCAAGTTTTGAGGAAAATGACTTCAAATATTTTAACCGAATGTCCGTGTACTCAAGAAGAACTCAGTATATCTGACATCCACTAGGCTCATAGCTTGGACTCTCCTTTAAAGCGGCTCAACCTTCGTTTCAGCGAGCTGAAGTACGATTTGTTTCTTTTTTTTTCTCGATTTGCGTCTACAGCTGACTCACGACCACGTGTTCCACAGTGGGTCCACGCTTGGTATTGACTCCCTAACTTGCGTTGACGCTTCGTTTTCATCTTATACTTCGCCATATTTCATGGAATAGTATTACATTCTCGTTGAAAGGGCAGAACTAAATCCGAGAGCTCGAAGTGGCGTACAACAGAGTGACACAGCGCCCTGCAGCCCTTTAGGGGACATTTTTAAATAAATCGAAAACATCATGTCCCACGAGTCTAGAGCGTACTTAAACAACTTAGCATTACATAATATGTGCATGAAGAAACATTTATGACGGCATGGCAGGTGCTGTGAAATTAGAAACCTTCATTTTTTTTCTCGTATGCATCCCCCTAGGAGGGGTCGGAAAATTGTTTTAACTCTTGGACTGCGTAGTATAAAAACATCATTCCTTTTGCTAAATATTCTTGAATAGACATGGTGTATCAAAATAGGAAGTCACCTCCCCTCCAAAAAAAAGTGTTTTTCATATAAATGCATTTTTGAAGGTAGTGATCTACCTGGAGCCATTCAGTCTGTCAAATAAGAATGTCCGGTCTTCTCTCTGGCTGGTGGATATAGTTCCATAGTTTCACTCACCGCCATTGCCTAGTAATAGCCCAGCACGAATTAAGTCACCTAGGTAGTCTCCCTGCAGCGAATAAATAATAATTCATCCGAAACCCAAATTTGGGGTGGCAGTGTAATATCACAGACATAGCGTACTCCCACCCCTCTTCTGCCCCCACCCCGAAAAAAATTATTTACTGCTCTGCATACTCCAAAACTTATGAAAATGTATTTTTATTTTCTTTGCAAAAAGGGTTAGCGCTAACTACCGTCACACGAGATGCGCCAGCATGCCCAGATCGCCACCGTCACAGTTGGAAAACACATTTCCTCGCGCAGAGCGCTGAGTGGAAAAAGAAAAAAAAAAGCTCGTCGTTATGCGACAGCGTCACATCTTTGCTTGTATTAATGCAATGATGCAATTTGCTCATATATTTGGCCGAGGACGTTCTAGTGAGGACAACTCCTTCCAGGGTTACGTGCTGCTTGGGCCAAGCAATGCAAAACGCAACAACTGCTCTGGATCACTGACCATCGCTGAGCGCAAGAAGACGGACGGAGCATCAGGCATAAAGCTTGCGTCGCCAGCGAAGGAGGAGCGCTCCAACGTTCTCGCGCTCACTTGTGGACCTAGAGGGGTTCTAGACATAAAAAAGGTAGGAAACACCGCTTTCCTTGAGCCTGCAGTCATATTCTCAAGGTCTCGTCACGTTTGTAGCCGAGTGTCTGCGCTGGAAAGTTAAGATAAAATATTCCATGCCAATGAACAACATTATTTGAATATATTGTTATTGTGAAAGGGTCCGAAATTGCGTTCTTAGAGAGCATTTATCAGAGGCAGAATGGTGGATGATTCTCGCGACTTTGTACATCTAGACAATGCGGAGGCATCGTGAGACCCTGCGCGCGGGCCTCATATGCACCACGTGACAGCAAGTCGACGGCGACAATGAACGAGCATCGATTATTGTTATGCAAATTTTTAATAGAACACGAGATTGCAGGAGCCAAACAGATATGTCAGAAGTTAAGTGCTGTTTCTGGCATATAGATGTGCTGGTGAAGTGGTGTCCTAAATAAGCCTGTTTCACATCACTTTCGGCAAGCGCAGCTTGACCTCAGTAACAAAATGAAAACAAGTTCACATTCTCTGCTTCCTTCGTCCGCCATAACTCAGCTCAGATCAGTGATTACAGCCACATGGTAGCTCTAAGCCCTTGTACATGAAGTTCCCGTTACTTTGGTATGACGTCATAGGGTCACTGTTTCATCAAACTGGAACTATTTTCCACTGTTTGTGTACACCACATAAAAATAACGTTGTAGTATAACCACCATGGAAATGTTTGTTGGTGGACTGGTTTGTTCTCATGCATATTGAAACCTCCATCCGGCACTTCCTTGCAGGATGGACGTTTCAATAACATCCATCCTCCAAGAATGACAGCATGGCACTTAGGAAAGAGTTTCTTTGAAAAATCGCACAGGTATGTAGCCTTCGTTGCTGGGATGTTTAAATGTTGAGAGACCTGAGTGAAATAGGGAACACCAGCTCAAGTTTATGGCGCGACGACAGCGCCGCGCTGCGGCTCTGGAGAGAAGCTCTGGCGAAACTGGGGGCATAAGCAGCCGACTCAGCCTGGTTGTCGGCAACGGCAACAGACGCGCACGCGCGTTCCTCTGTCGGTACGGGGAACTGGGGCGCCGCGCCGACGGCTTGGCACGCTGAACCGAGAGGCTTGCTGTGAAAAGCTGCATTTCCGCGTTGGCAGAAGCGACTCCGCGGAAGCGGGAGCGCGGTCCGAAGTATTGCTGTGTCGTGAGCTGCCGCAGCTGCGCAGACAACACCAAGGCACGCGATTCACTTGTGACACTATGTCGGTTCGCGGGCATGGCGCACGAGAAATAAAAACAACAAACGTGGATCACCGCAGTAAGAAGAATCAAGTATGTCCTAGCTGACAGCGCTGTCTCGCCTTCTGTTTTCTCTTTCTCAGTTCATTGCTTTCGTTCGTTTCGACTACCTGTATCAGCACGTAACGCGGCGCATTAACGCAACGACTACAGTAATAATTACTCGCTGTCTTCTCGCGTTGTGAAAGTCCGGTTACGGTTGTAGGTGAAACAACTTCCTGTTTTGATTCCCTGTGTTCGTGAGACCTACCCGTCGTTGTTTAACGCTCACACTCGCGTTATACCGTTAGCGTTGCGCGGTTGGTTGAATTCAACTGAACTCGGCACATCGTCCGAAGTTCGGCGCCTGCAATTTACGCGTCGGGAAGGCTGCTTTATCGCGTCGGAACGGACGTCTGTGCATTTTCAGCAAGCTTTGACATTGTTTTGCAGGCTTGCTTTGTTTTTGTCACTTCATTAGGGTGATATATATTTAAGCCGCTAAATATAATTGACACAATGCATAGTTTGCAACTGCCACCTTGCAGTAGCCACCTTCTGAATTTGTGCGATTTTCTAGCCGTATGCGCGCGAGCAGGTTTTATGAGCCCGGAAAGTCGATATCCTCATAAAAAGAAAGTGCAAGGATGACGCGAGTGCCGAAAAAACGAGGCGAGCAGTTCAGCTTGCTTCACAGTGGTTAAAGCTCAGCTAGCTGCCTCGCGTCTTTATCGGCGGGTGGTGCTCCAACAACACAGAGGATTTGACGCCAACTTTCTCAGGAAGAAGTGCCATGGCCGTTTAATTTCTTTTTTTCGCACGCCGCAAACGTTTGTTCACGAGAGTACACGGCTGCTACTGCAAGCATGCCATATCAAAACAACACAGCCCACAATGCAGAACATCGATAGTGCGCACGGCTTCATTTCGGACTGCATAGGGACGATTAGGTATCTTTAACATGACGGAATGAGACTTACCTCGAGGTATACGTCCTACACGGTGTAATCGCGACTTGGTAAATGCGTTTCCCTTTGAGTCGGGCGTCGGTTGTCGTCGATAGTCTGCTCTTCACCGTAAACGTGAATGACGAGACTTTCTCCTTTCTATCTAGTTCGGTTTTCGGAAGTGCCTGTCCGGCTTGAAGATCTTTTTAAAACCGCACTGCAGGCGGTACATTACGACGCTCGCAACTGCACCGCGAGAGGTCTGCACGTGCACGGAAGCGAGCGGAAGCGCGTTGGAGAGAAGGGAAAACGCGCGTTCTTTGCCCCCAGTTTCTATTTTTCTGCCAGAGATGGCGCTGCCTGTCAAGAGTAGCAGCGCCACTAAGCGATACTTGGGGAGCCTCTAATGTGCCGCTCACTTTTTGTCGATACCGACGGAATGCGCGAGAATATGAGAAATAACATTTATAGCACACGCCAAGAAAGAAAAAAAAAGAGTCATTTGACTCGTTCTTTTTTCGGTGAGTCCCTGTTTGCTACGTATATGACTTTCTTTAAAGAGACACGTGAACTGTCTTTGGAGATGGTTATAATCGCTTCAGAGAGTCGTGAGTGGAAAAAGAGAGTTTTAGTGCCTCTTTAGACAGAGGCGTATACCCGGCATGTCCGGACTCACCGAAAAGAGTAGCACTATACTTTCTTGCTTTTTTTTTATGTGTATCAGCGTTTAGTCAGATGTCGGACAGAGTTAGAGTTGCCTTTAGCCATGGAGCTACCAAACTTCTCTTTATGTCATTAAAAAAAATTAATAAGGATTGAATAAATGCTTTTTTTTCATCAAAAGAAAATCCGGCAAGAGGAAGCATCCTTTGCCTGTTCGCTTTTACTTTACCTCTTTGTGATGCATATTGTGTTGCGTACATGTGTGAATAAAAAATAAAATTTCAGAAAATCAAACTTCATGTGTATATCAGAATGAGTCCGCGTCAAAAATCATATCAGTTCGGCACGTTAGATAAGTTTTTACAACGAAATTTCACCCCTAACACTCAAATTTGCACAAGCTGCATAGGAACGACAGCCTGTGCAATTTTCGCAAATAATACTCTGTTGTTTTGCTTTTTGTAGCCCTTCTGCTATCCCCCCTCACTGGAAGAATTGTTGCATGTAATGGAAAAGTGCCTCAACGTAACGTAAGTCGCTTTGACAGCACTCGTACAATGCCGCAAGGTTGCTTCCAATAACAGTGCCCGTCACTTGTTTGATTTTCTTATACGCCGGCGCACAGGTTAATAAACTGATTTGAAGTAAGCTCCTTCACATTGGTGTGAAGGAGGCCTTAACAAAAGGACTAAGTAATGTCAACCCTTAGACTTGTTGCTTTTGCAGAATTCAATGAAAGCAACGGTAGTTATGACGGGAACAAAAACCAATGCAAACGACGAAGATAATGGCTAGAGGCCTTTCCTTCGCTTTTAGTACACGTCTTAAAGGCGTACTGACAGCAATTTGCGAAGCTGAGTTTATGCCGCTGTACAAATCTCCTGTACATACGGGCTGCTTTAAGTGCGTTCATTAAATGTTCTCAAGATAATTTCTTTTACATTAAAGTGAGTTTTCGCTGGGCGATCCCACTCACATCGACAGTAGCGTGACGTCAGGCTACAGTAACAATTCTGGTGACTTCCTTTACTAGCGCAACTAATTGTGATTACTTCAGGCACCAAGACATACAAAATGGCCGCTGACGGGTCATCAATGGAGGCGCCGCGGAAACGTCACAATATCTTGCGTGAGCATGTGAACAAAAGTTCGAACCATGTGGTGACGTCGGGGTACAGTAACAATCGAAAGTAGCTTGTCAAAACAAGTTTTAATTATTTTTCAGGGCGCCCTCAAAATTTTTTGAGGCTAAGAAGGGAATTTTCTAGCTTCATCAGTGCTTGGTCCTTCATTTCACGTAGTAAAGTGACACTGGAGAGTATCGTGTCAGTACCCCTGTAAGAGGTCGAGCTCTTTGTCTTGAATCACCAAAATGAGCTTAAGCAGTAGAACATAATAAGACGTTGCCTCAATTATATGTTGGCAATAAGCGCCACAATTATGCAGAGGCTTAAACTGAAAATTGCAAAATACTAAAAACATGTGAGGTTGCTGAGTTACAATAAAGACTAAAAGTTTCAAAGCTTGTGACTTCCTGCCACCTGCAGATATGATTAGTAATGTATTATGGTGAATAGCGGGTGCGCCTGACTGACCAAAGTGTACGGCCGGAAACGCATGCCGAAAATTTATGCTTTCACTGGGAAGCCGAAGTTTGCGGTGATTCTGTATTAGCGGCCTGTCACGTCGTCTGAAGAAGTTAGCGCAAATGTTAAGCCTGTCGTTTAGCGGTCCTGGCAATTTGAAAAAATCAAGCCATATCCACGAAGTGAATGATGATTGAGGAGCTGACTCGGAGAAGATCGGGAAAACCCGTGAATCTTACGTACAAGTCCTCTACCATCATATGAAGACGTGACACACGTTTTTATATATACATATATACACAATGTTTTATTAATTTACAATTTTCATGAACTATATACACAATTTACAATTATATATGCATTATTAAGTATATATACAAGAAATATCGAAGAGCGTCTGATTCCCCACTGTCGACACTTGCAGACGCAACGCTTCTAATGTTCTTTCAATTTGAAAACTCCCCTCGAGACGCGCACGACGAAGTGGCCCTAAAAATAGCTGTCCGACGCTCGCCTGGCTGTCGACCGCGTTTTCCGCTCGCCCTGTGAGAATTAACGACCAGGCTAGAAGGGAAGACACAACGCGCGTAGCGTTCCTCTTCATGTTCCACGACGCTTTGAATGAATGAATGCAGGTTACGGCGTGGGACATCGCCCCAACTTAAGAACCTGGCGAGACAGGTCCTAAAACTTTGCAGAATAACCGGGACAGATGCTTCTCACCTGTCCCGGTGCAAAACGAAGCACATAGATAAGTTCGTCGAATGCGCGGTGAAAGAAACAGCTTTCACGTAAGGCTGCTTGGTTACTGTCTGTAAACTCCTCGTCGAGGGCACCACGGGCTAATGCGCTCCACGGGCATGGTCAAGAGCAGGGGCGTAGGCAGAAATGTTTTAGGGGCGAAGCTCCTTAGGGTGTGGGTCGTTCCCTCCTCTGTAGTAGTAGTAGTAGTAGTAGTAGTAGCAATAGTAGTAGCATGTAGCCACCTCTAGTTTATGAATTGCTCAATAGATGGTGCTGTGAGTATGCTAGTTTATGAATGTTACAATAGATGGCGCTGTCAGTATACGAGTAAAATTGCATATAACAACTCTAGATGGCGGTATGGTTTTCTTGTAGATGATGATAACAGATGCGAGATGGCGTTGTCAGAAGCGCGTCGTGAAGCTGCGCGGCGCCGGCGCTGAGATCCTGCCGTGCGAGAGCGGGAGGCCGAAGCGGCACGGCAGTGGCGCGAGAATGTTGCCGTACGAGAGCGGGAGGCCGAAGCGTGTCGTCTGGCTGCGCGACCACGCCGCCAAGATCCCACTGTGTTCGAGAACGAGAGGCCCAAGCGGCACGGCAACGGTGCGAGGACCCTGCCGTACGAGAGCGCGAGGCCGAGGCGGCAAGAGGAATATGTACAGTCGCGCTCAATATGACTTGCAACACGGGAGCGCGTGGCCTTATGAGTTCAAAGATTGCGCATGGCTTCAACTTGTTCGCATTTCACCAAATAAATAATATTCTTTTTTTATTTGGGATCATCCCCAAGTGATAGAACAGCGTTTATTTATGGAAATAATGACAAGTGGAAGCCGTGAACAGCATTTCGACTCGCGAGGCCACGCGCTCCCGTGTTGCAAGTCATATTGAGCGCGACTGTACACGCTTTATGTGCAGTAAACGCCGTGCATTGTTCGCGAAGCCGGAGCACTTGCACGAGCGCGTTTCGTTGGCTTTCGTTGGGCATGCTACCGATTTCACGTCGTGGAAAGCGAAGACGAACGCTACGCGCGTCGTGTCTTCCCTGAAGCCTTGCCGGTAATTCTCACAGGGCGAGCGGGGAACGCGGTCGCTCTTGGCGCGCTTTCTCTTTCGCTCGGGAGCGTACACTTTCCCTGCATTTCACCGATCACAAAGCGACGATAATGAAGGGACCACGTAAACCAACAATACAATAAAAGTTTAATGTTTAATATATATACGGTGTTTCACACTCCTTATATGATGTACTGGGCAAATTTCACGGAGGAGTTTCACTGTTTACCGATGATTTCCTCCGAGCTTCGCCGCACTCATCATCATTCACCCCGTGGATATGCTGGGAATTTTTAAGGGGGGGGGGGGGCTCCTTGATCTGAAGTGGGGGTCGGGCACAAGGATGTGGCCGAGTGTCATTTTGTGCTCTGTATGGCATGCCACGGCAGCGCGAAGGGCATACTGCGCGTCATCACTATTGTGGTCTCTCAGCAGTTGGTATGATATTGAGTTGTTATCAAAAATTTCTATGTCGAGCACCGTAAAGCTGCTCTATACGCAGCCTATGTTAGCGTGCATGACTATTCTTGAGTCCGTGGTCTTTCCCAAGCCGCGCTTTCCTTAAATATTGAACTAATATTAAGATTCATGATTCATTGGATAACTTCAAACCATTATGGTCACAAATATAAGCTTCTGCTCCTACCCTTATCCACACTGTCACCTCCTGTTGCAGAGTCCGCGTCAACATTATAGCCCCGCAGCCCAGAGTCTCAGATGACTTATTTCCTGACCAAGACACCTACTCCGGCCAACTGACACGTGGCGTGAGTATCACTCGATGCAATATATTGGAGTGCAATAGAAATACTTCGGTCTATTTAGGGCTGCCTGGCATATCGAAGCCTTGAAATAATTGAAACTTTCTTTTGTTACCTAATCATTAGTAGAAAGCCTGTTGTATTGATGAGGGTGTTTACGATATGGAAAGCTGTCGCAAGTATGCTGACCATAGCAAACTTCTCGCCCTTGCGGTAGCATTGTTTGGGGACATGATTTTCCATGAGTGTCCTTCCTTTAACTCATCCCCTGACGAAGGGAGGACCCCTTCCGAAACTGTTGGAAAATAAATATGTATAGCACTATATATATATATATATATATATATATATATATATATATATATATATATATATATATATATATATATATATATATATAT
The DNA here is from genome assembly GCF_013339695.2 of Rhipicephalus sanguineus. Classification (NCBI taxonomy): domain Eukaryota; kingdom Metazoa; phylum Arthropoda; class Arachnida; order Ixodida; family Ixodidae; genus Rhipicephalus; species Rhipicephalus sanguineus. The sequence continues at coordinate 96,485,706 of NC_051183.1, forward strand.
TCTTCTTCCCCTTCGGCGCCGATCCAGTCGAGCCAGGTGGTGATGGAAAGGGAAGGGGGAGGGTAAGAGCTGGATTGCTGAGCAGTTGGGCAGTAGAAAAGGCAGTGTGGCAGGTCTGCATATGTAGATGGGCAATTGGGACAGCAGGGGTCCGATCTATATTTATAAAGAAAAAGGCGAGAGGGGGTGATCAGGCAATTCACTTGTATGTGCCGTAGAATTCGAGCCTTTAGTAGAGTGAGCGATGGATGAGGAGGAGGGTAAAAACGCTCGTCGAGTCGGAGCTGTAGGTATACCTCCTTGATAGTATGGCGCAGCGAGGTCTTCCCATCGTTCTTGACGGAGCTCCCACTGTCTTCCGAAGGTGTGGGCCAGGGGATGAACGGTACCCAGTGCAATATATATTTACTGCAATGCAGAGAAAAGAGACAACGCGCGTTCATAGGCCGGCTGTTCTTATTCTGACCTTCGTCCTTCTATTCCTCGCCCTAGACGAGCATGCGCCTGTGCCCGAGCGCCGCTGTCTTCATTACACTCGGCCACGCTGCGAGCACGGTGTACTGCCAAAAAATGACCCTTCACTGGCGGTGGTCGTTCGCTAGCTGTTGAGAACATACAGGTGTCCTGGGCGCTGAACCATCATAGGTAGCACTGATGCTTCCGGCGGGCGGCATTGGCTGTCTCGCAGAGGCCCGTCACGGCCACGCGGCGACACTGCATGGACAGCTGCTGAAACTGTCTCTGGCGGGCGGCATTGACAGTGTCGCGATGGTCGGTCTTGTGTACGCCGCGACTTGTCTTGACGAAATGCTGCACATTCTTAGGTGCGACACTGGCTGCGTCGGGGTGGTCGTTGAAGGCATAGATTGCGCTGTGGCCTAACGTGGTGAGTGGCAGAAGACGACGCTAGCAGCTGGCACTTTTTTTGCAACCTCGCGACAGGTTGCCGCACTGCCGCGTCATCAGTGCCCACTACTTCAACGCTACACGCATGTGGATGCTGTGTCTGCCACAGAACTTTACGTTCTTTGGTAGTAAGAGATCAACACTTGGATAGAAGCGGCATGTTACCGCGATGTCTGCAGCCGTGTTTGTCTGTCCGGCCTTCATCAGGGAGACATCGTTGAACGAGACGGGAACGTCTCTGCAAGCGCTTTCCGGTGCGCGCTTGCGATATACTGCAAGCCCCGACTGCGGAGTCATGGATGTGGTGACATCGTTGCGGAATCCATCAGTCAAGACATCGGCGCACAAGGGCTGTACTGGTAGGTCGCTTGTACCAGCCATTCGGTTCTTGCTAAGCGCAAGGTGACCATCTGCGCATTCGGCCAATGAGTGCACTGATCTTCGCATGTGCCGCTCCGGTAGGTCAGAGAGCATATTAACACTGCTTGTTAGCATGAACTCGTTCGGCTTCTGAACTGGAAGCGCGTTGACAAGAGGCGGCCGGCGTCTCCATGTGCCAAAGTGGCGATGTGCTTCCGGCCTGAGTCATCGACTTCTGTGGCGTGGAGGCGGTCTTGGTCTTGGGCAAGGAAGGTTGTGAAGTGGTTCGCGACGCGGATTTTGAGTCCTTGGCCGCGAAGCCCACCTTGTGGCCTTTGTCAGTGTTTGCCACAGGGTGTTCCGCGAAGGTTGCAGTGGAGGAGCTGCAGGACACAGATGCACCATGGCGGCGCTGCCCCTCAGGAACTCGGTATCTCAGAGAGGGCTCGTTGGGGCAGGGCACAGCTGCACCGTGGAGGTGGTGTGCCTCGTAACTCAAATGCGTGGTAGATATTCGGTCAGCGGGGAGGGGGTCGCAAGCATGAAAAAGCGGGCGAAAGAGACTCGTCAACCTTGCGCACCACACCGACCAGGAGCGTTGGCTGACGCCTTCGTAGGCATGCCATGCCTTGGCGGCATCCCGAAGGCGGTCGATGGCAATCAGCCATTTTTGATGGTCCGACCAGGCGTGGTGGGTGCCTAGCGAGTTGATAGTCTCAACCCAGCTGAAGACGTCATCCTGGAAGCCGCTGAACACCGGCACTACCCAGACAGCCGACGATGGTGAAGCGGCGTCACGCGGTGGTGTTGACGACAGAGTTCCGTGAGGACACGCAAGAGTTCGGCGCCGTTGTCGGTTGAGGCGCCCGACGAGCCATGGGCGGTGTCCACGGTGTACGCGACGGTCCCGGTCCTCACAGCGGATGAATGCATGGTCAAGGGCGCGTGGACTGCGTCCTTGTTCGTGAACAGGTATCACAGCGTCGGTGAAACGGTGCGGAGCCGTCGAGGAGCCCTAGACGCCGTCTCTGAACGGTGGTAGCACTGGTGGCAGGTGAGCAGGTGCCGAGGAGGCCTGGACGCTGTTCTCAACCCGCGCTTACTGCGGCTGTACGTTGGCGGGTGCCATGGACGAAGAAGCGGGTACATAACACACCGTTTTCGTCGACTACGCAATTGTAATGAAGAGAAAAGGGACAACGACTGTTCCTGGGCGGGCTGTTCTTATTATGACCTTTTTCCATCTCTTGCTCGCCCTAGCCGAGCTTGCGCCCGTGCCCGAGCACCGCTGTCTTCATTACAAGACATATATATATATATATATATATAGGCTTCTCTACAATATATATATATATATATATATATATATATATATATATATATATAGATTTGTGTATATATATATATATATATATATATATATATATATATATATATATATATATATATATATATTCGTGAGACATACTTCGCCAGTGCTGCAATACAGGAAGCAAACCCAATACAGTGAAACCTCGGTGATACGCATCTCACGGGACCACCAAACATATTCGTATCAACGGAAATTCGTATCACCAGAAAGCATGGAAACTTTGCATGCGACAAAAGAAAGCTGGCGTACATTTTCATTTATTGTTTGTCACGGTTGCGGCAACGTCAGGAAGAATCCTGAATGGTTGTCAGTTAAGTTTTTAGATATCGGCAATCATACCAGCACTCGTAAATATACGGCCCGTAGGCGCGCACTTAATTAATTAACCAGGTGCGTTGTGACCCGCGACACTCGGAGGCCGTGACGCATCTCTGAAGATTTATTTCGACCGTAAGAAAAGCGTTTCTCTTACACCGTGGTTCTGACTATTTGGCGGTGTGGCGCGCATGCCCACGCTTGCGTTCCCGCGCTCGAACGTGCTTGGCGCATCTTCCGCGACAGCGCGGACAGCACCTCTTCGAACCTGGGGGGTAGTGAACATTCTTATCAAACGTGGCTGGGTGAAAATTTGTTCGCAACAAGCGTACTCCATTACACTGAGGCCAATGGGCCTTGGCCGGGACCAACTAAATATTCGTATCACCCTGAAATTCGTATGAGCTGTCATCGTATCACTGAGGTTTCACTGTATTTATTTGCACCTACCAGTTTCGGGTGGCGGTCCAGTCATCTTCGGGATGTAAGCGAAATGGCATGACAACTTGTAGCAGAGGGCGCTGGGGCCCAAACAAAGGATTAAAAATAATGAAACAAGCAACAGAGACAATTGCTGGGGCGTTCGTCAGCGGCTGCAAAACGAGGGAGGGAAATAACGGCGGGAGGAGAGCCGGAGAGCCGCCGGAGCAGGGCGGGTTATGCCTGTCTTATCTTCATAGGGTGGATAAGAAGGGCGGCTTGAGCAAGCGACCAAGGAAAAGGGGCAAAAGAGAATTGTCGCTTCTACACATCACACACACGGCGTCCAAGTTCAAGGCGGCGTCCAAGTTCAAGGCGGTTAGCTCGCGGCGCCGGGCCGTACACACACGAGAACAGATACATACGACCCGCTCCAGCTTTGGGGAAAAACACTCTGGCCACGATACAAGGCTAAAAGTACCCCCCCCCCCACTTTTTCTCTTTTTCATGGGATCGAATCCTGGCCGCGGCGGCTGCATTTTCGATGGAGGGGAAAATGTTTGAGGCCGGTGTACTTAGATTTAAGTGCACGTTAAAGAACCCCAGGTGGTCGAAATTTCCGGAGCCCTCCACTACGGCGTCTCTCATAACCATATCGTGGTTTTGGGACGTTAAACCCCAGATATTATTATTTCTCTCTTTCATGCAAAAAAAAAAAAAAAAGCCAAAGAAAGAGCACAAGCCGGTTGATGCACGTGGCACTGATTGGGTCTTTTTTCCCGCGCTCGATCGTTTACTAAGCGTCCCGTGCGTCTGAACTCGCATGTGCATGAATAAATAAATTAATTATTATAATTAATTTTCTTTCTGGGCGCTACGACTGGTCACGGAGGCACGTCAGTCGCCCAGGGCTCTTGTTGATTCCGTGGAAGGGTGATGTGAATTTGTTTATGAAATATGACTCCCGCTGTTTGCGCTCCCGTGTGTTCTGGAAGCCGGATTATAGAAGTATAGCACTTATGTGCTCGAAAGAGTGACTAGGCAGGTTAATGTGTTTGGAGAATGGCACATTAGGGAGTTCTTTTATGTGTGCCCTGTAGTTGTTGAAACGTAAACGGAACGCTGTTTCTGTCTCTCCAATATTTTCTTGTTTGCACACTTCACAGTGAATTTTGAATACCACATTGGATGAGTCACAATTAGGGTCGTCTTTAATTTTATACTCCAAGTCCGAATAGGAGGGTTCGGCCGTATTTGCGGTCACCATGTGTTTGCACACCCTCCAGCGAGGTTTCCCGCCATGGTCTACAGCCCTGATCGTGGGCGGATTTGTGTTTTCGCCCTGACCAGCAAGTCTCAGTTTTTTATTGCTTCGGTAAACCACCTTGGCCGGGGTTTGAAATACGGTAGAGAGTCGACTACTCTGTATATATATATATATATATATATATATATATATATATATATATATATATATATATGTGTGTGTGTGTGTGTGTGTGTGTGTGTGTGTGTGTGTGTGTGTGTGTGTGTGTGTAAATGAAGGCCGGAAGTGGAAATTTTAAGGGCTCGTTTTTCTGTTATACACAATATTAATGAGCACTCACAGACAATAATGCCAAGGAAAGTATAGGGGACGTTATTAGTAGTAAATGTAATGTAAATGTGAAGAAAGAAAAGTGGACGAAAAGATAGCTTGCCGCGGGCAGGGACCGAACCTGCGACCTTCGAATAACGCGTCCGATGCTCTACCAAATGAGCTACCGCGGTCCACTTTATGGGGTATATATGTGTATTTAAACGTAGGAGTGTTAGTCAGCGCCGATCGCAGCCGTGGCGGCGAGTGTGGAACACTCTTTTTTCAGCCTGTTGGCGTCACGTAGCACGTGAACTTATTACGAGTTGGCAGCTGACCAATAAACCCTCGCACACTACCTGAAAGCATCAAGTCTGCCAGAACGAGACCCTCGCTATGAGTGAAGGAAAGAAGTGGAAATTTTAAGGGCTCGTTTTTCTGCTATACACAATATTAATGAGCACTAACAGACAATAATGCCAAGGAAAGTATAGGGGACGTTATTAGTAGTAAATGTTATGTCAATGTGAAGAAAGAAAAGTGGATGAAAAGATAGCTTGCCGCCGCGGGCAGGGACCGAACATATATATATATATATATATATATATGCGCCTTCATAAAAAACAGCGGTCAAAATAAACAGTTGTTTTTTATGAAGGTGCATTTACTTTTATACTTAAACCTTGCGGCAACCGAAGTTACTCTACCGCATTTCAGCCCTATATATATATAATATATATATATATATATATATATATATATATATATATATATATATATATATATATATATATATATATACAGGGTGTTTCACGAAATGTGTCCAACCTTCTCAAAAAATCAGGAAATTGCGATATTTGCTCGGGGCTTTCAGAATTGCGTTTTCTGTAGCGGCATGAATCTTAAGGTAGTGAAGGACATCATTTAGGACAGCAATTAAGAAAGTTACATTAATTAGCTTTTTAATTAACGGAGTTAGATGATTGTGTCAAATGGGAGAATTGAAGCTCTTCATGCGAGGAACCCATCCGAGCTTCGAGATTTCGAAAAAGTGTCCTCTAGTAATTGTTGTGGCGCAGTGAAATTCAACGAAATGCAACGGCTTTCAACAGCGAAAGCCATCGAATTCGGTTTAATTTCATTACTTCGTAATTATTACTAGAGGCCGCTTTTTCGAAATCTCAATGCTGGGATGGCTTTCTGACACGAAGAACTTCAATTCACCAATTTGACACAGTCATCTAACTCCACTAATTAAAAAGTTAATTAATTTAACTTTCTTAATTAGTGTCTCAAGTGATGTCTCTAACCATCTTAAGATACCTAGCGCTACAGAAAAAGTCATTCACTCATTTTGGACGTCTCAGAAGAATATGGCAGTTGCGTTCGTCCATGTTTCTGTTTAGGTTTCGCCATTGAATTTGGTCGAATTTCATTACTTCTTAATTATTACTAGATGCCACTTTCTGGAAATCTTAAAGTTGGGTTGGGTTTCTAGCATGAAGAACTTCAATTCTCCCATTTGACACAACCACCTAACTCCACTAATTAAAAAGTTAATTAATTTAACTTTTTTAATTACAGTCCCAAATAATTCCTTTAACCATCTTAAAATCCCTGCCATTACAGAAAAGCCAATTCTGAAGGCAGCAATCAAATATCGCATTTTCCTGATTTTTTGAGAAGGTTGGACACATTTCTTGAAACACCTTGTATATATATATACATATATATATGGATAACGAGAACTTCTTCTGGCTACCGTAATAAAAATTGTGAAAGACTTCGTACTACAATACAGGAAACAAATATTTATTTTGCCCTTACAATTTCGGCTGTCAAAGGATGTAAGTGAAACTTACATGCTTTCACTTACAGCCATTTCATTTACAGCCTTCTTCAAAGGATGTAAATGAAATGAAACGGCCATTGCCGAACCAGCTGCACAAAAGCCGCCCACCCAGTTTGGGGGCCAGACAATACTTTCAAAAAAAGAAAAAGAGAGAAAAAAATAGAAAAATGAAGCGAGAACTCACGAAGGAAGCAACAGTGACAAAACGAATAAATATTTGTTTCCTATATTGTAGTACGAAGTCCGTCACTATATATATATATATATATATATATATATATATATATATATATATATATATATATATATATATATATATATATATATATATATATATATATATATATATATTTCTATCGGGGTCCGCGTGATTCTTTTCCCACTACTATTTCCCTGCCATGGCCCCCGAAACGACTACGCTGAGGCACATCAGCCTGAAGTATCCCACGACTGAAACTTCGACAATCGTCATCGGCGACTCCCAGTCGAAGTACTTGCACCAGTACTTTGATCCCAGTGCGCAAGGAACGCCGGCCTTCGTTTCCCAAGTCGGTGCCACCACTGAAGACGTCCGGTCACTGCTAAATTTTGTGCCAGAAACGGCGAGAAACCTTATGCTTCTTGTCGGTACTAACGACATGCCGTCAAGCAACGGAGCAGCAGCATTTTAAAGTTATCGCTCTCTGCTTGAACTAATTATGAAGACAATGCCAAACATCTCAAGAATCTATGCTACACTCATTCTCCCTCGTACCAATCGTCGTCATGGTAACCGCAACCTCTTGTTCGTCCGACGCTGCAACCGAGAAGCCAGCTACTTCAATAAACTACTGCGTGGATTTTGCAGCCACTCGAGGAAAGTCTTCTTCGTGGACCACGGATTCCAGTACCTGCCCCCAGGCCGTGTTCTAGCCGCCGACGGCCTCCACCCGAGTTTTGAAGGCGTCGCACTCATGGCCAGCCATATCCGTGAACTTTTCTTCAAACACACTGACAACGATGTATCACTGTGGCGTGATTTCGCATCGTGTGTCCTCCACAGCGGTGCCGCCCAGACTTCGCCTAGAACGTGCTCCGCTCAGCCTTCCCCAGACGTCGACCACTGGCCTCCAGTCTCGAACCACCGTGGCCTTCCCGGTGCCAGCCGTACTTCTTCTGGAACGCGCTACAGTCAACCCTCAGCAGACGCCAACAAGGACCTTTCAGTCTCAAGCCATCGCAACCATCGGGGTTCCAGCCGTACCCCTCCAAGTAAGAAGTGTTCTTTAACTTCCCCAGGCACCAGCCGCGGCTCTCCCGTCACAAACAGTCGCCACCTTCACGAGGGAGGCACACAGACCACTCCGTCTTTGGGCCGCCGCTACCCTTCCCGGAAGAACCCCGCTCGTGACGAAGCCGCCAATTGACTGCCGATTCCTGGTAACTCTGTTCAGCGTCTTCCTTCTAGGACATTCTTAAGGGCTAGAAAAATTGCCGAGAAAAGCATCCGCTCTGAACTGCATGTAACCGCACTGTCGACGTACCTGAATGCTTCTAAAGTACCGAAAGGCTTACACCTAAGACTGAAGCCGGCCACTTGCGACCTTTCTGAGTCGAACAAAGCCGATTGGCAAAGAGTACTAAGCAACGCCTCTTTGGAATTACTGCGTATTGTTGTTAACCATTACAAATCATGTACGATGCGTCTACATAGCGAAGAAAGCCGCTTCACGTCACACTTAACGCCACGTGAATTAGAATGCCTGGCAGAATTTAAACAGAATAAGAAGAAAAACTTATGCACGCTCAAACACAATAAATTTATTCGTGATGGCATAGGCCCTTCTATATGTATTGCTAACATAGATACTGTTCCTACTGAACCATCACTCAGAAGCAGACCAACTGAACCAAGCGACAATGTTGTTAACCTATCAATGTTTGTTCTTTCTGGTGCTCACATATCGGCCTTATCGAAGGGTCTTACCTTTTGCCCAACCTCTGGTGGATTCAATGAATTTCAGCTTTTAAAAGACCTTGACAACTTTGCTCGAACCATGCGCCTAAGAGAGTACTTCCATAACCGTGAAAATCCTAGTGACGCTAAACTATCTATGCCCTCATACAAACACTGGACCCCACCAGCGCAACGTGATAAATGTCTAGATTTGTATATAAGTGCAGTGCAACGTGAAATACTGGAGGCGTACAAAACCCGCGTCCGTTACCGACAGAATATGACGAAGGAAGAAAAAACAGCGACTTGAAGAGCTTTCAAATAATCATGATATCGTCATTAAACCCGCAGATAAGGGAGGAGCGATTGTTGTTCTCAATAAGAGTGATTATATCATGGAAGCGATCAGACAACTCTCGGATACCACTTTTTATAAACCCCTCGCAACCGACCCAACCGATAACTTTAGGTCCATTTTGATAGATCAGCTCACAAAATTACTAAAGCAGAAAAAACTAGACGAAAAAACCGTTAGGTCTCTCATACCGCTCAGTCCCGTGGCTGGTAGGTTTTACTTGCTACCAAAGATTCACAAACAAGGTAACCCAGGCCGCCCGATCATTTCCGGTGTGAACACTACAACGGAAAACCTTTCACGCTATGTAGACTCCCTTATTAACGAGATTCCTGGAACATTTCCGTCATTCGTAAAGGATACCAATAGTTTTCTCCAAGATATATTACACCTTACCATTCCGCATAATTCAATCCTTGTAACTCTCGACGTCACCTCGCTTTACACTAACATACCGCATGCCGATGGGATTTCAGCAGTCCTTAAAGCGTATGAAGACTGTCGTGTCGAAAAGCCTGTAGATAAAGAAACCCTGGGATCGCTCCTAAAACTTATTCTTGAACTTAATAACTTCGAATTCAATGATAGCCATTACGTTCAGGTGAGCGGTACTTCGATGGGAACCCGAATAGGTCCGAATTATGCTAATATCTTTATGGGTATTTTGGAGAATGATTTCTTATCCAGCACTGACATGCAGCCTTTCTTTTATAAGCGATTCATTGATGATATTTTCTTGATTTGGACATATGGGGAACAAAACCTCTTGAAATTTATAGATGCGTTTAATCATTTCCACCCGTCAATCAAACTGTCGCATAGTTACTCGCCACTTTCGGTAAACTTCCTAGACGTCACTGTGTCGCTATGCGAAGGAAAACTGCTGACTAAACTATATCGTAAACCTACTGATAAAAACCCGCTTCTGCATTTCAAGAGCAGTCATGTACGACATTGCAAGACCGCCATTCCCTATAGTCAGGCCCATCGCTTTAAACGATTGTGCTCCAACCGCGAGGATTTCATAGCGAATTGCGAACAACTTAAAACTTCTCTCACTAAACGGCAATATCCATCGGCTTTAATCGATGACGCAATAGGTCGAGCAGATAAATTAAATAGAGCGGAAATTCTGAGGGGGAACCGTTTGCCCGAAAAACAGAATAGCACCAACCTTGTACTAACACACTCAGCATCAGCACCAAAGGTACACTCTATATTAAAACGCCACTACAATATCCTTGCCCAAAGCGAACATCTCAAGAGTATTTTTCCTGAACCACCTCGCGTTGTGTACCGACGGTCTAAAAATCTCCGAGATTTATTAACGTCATCGAAAGTAAATAAGCCCGAAATAATTGGCTGTGCACCCTGCAACAAAGCACGTTGCAAGGTGTGCATAGATATGCAAACGACACAGAAAGCCAATAGCACGTTTTCAGACTTCTCCCTTAACATTCGAGGTTCATTTAATTGCGATAGTTCTAACGTTATATACATGCTTGAGTGTACCGTCTGCAAAAAAAACAGTACATTGGCCAAACGGAAACTTCATTTAGAATACGCTTTAACAACCATAGATCGCATAGCATAGCTTCCTAGCCTACCATTATCAAAACACATTCGTTTACCTGGGCATTCTTTTGAAAATATTCGGGCCACTATACTTGAGTCAGGCTTTCGTTCTCATCATGATCGTGAAGCCCGCGAGTCTTACCTAATCTATAAGTTTAACACCGTCTCATCCGGTATCAACGAAAGCATAGGCACACTTACAAGCGTTCCCACTAAGCACTGTTAATCATAACCTGGTCTTCAACGGGATAGGCAGCTCTGTTTCTAATATCGCTCGTGTTTCTTCTACGGTTACGTTGGTAATCACCCACAATTTTTCAGCTTTCGTACCAGACTACGTGCATACGTACTGAGTTGTGTGCATCATGTACGGTGTCTGTGCTGTTTTTTAGTTTTTTTAGTTTCTTCTCGTATTAACCTTGATGTGTTTGAAGCGTACTTCAGGAGAACTTAAAAGTAAAAATTGACCTTAGTGCTGAGTAGATTTTCTGTTTGCGATTTCAGACTGTTCGCAGTTTAATGCTAGCATGTGATTACGTTCTTGCGAAAAAAATAGGTAAAGCGCAGATCTGATGTCATTCCCCCCCCCTCCCGCCTTTTCTTCCATGTGACGTGCAATCCAACAATTCTGTCATATCACTAGTGTGTAATGCCATATCAATTGCGTGTGCAATCTATGTTACCCTGTGTAACCTGATTTCGCTGCCACGAGTCCCAAATGTGCGCGCATGAATCCATGTCGACTGCGCGTGACCGCTATCTTATGTTGTCATTCTTGCTATCGATAAGTTCTTTGAAACTATCTATCTACTTTAAGCGTGTTTATAAGGAAACCCACCGCGATGTACTTGTTACATTGACAAAGTCTGGTCCACCAGACGAAACGTTAGTGAAAATATACAGTGCCAAACCAACGAAAGCCGTAGTTTCTTTCTTCATTCCTTATTCTATCGGGGTCCGCGTGATTCTTTTCCCACTACTATATATATATATATATATATATATAAGAGTGACGTTGTTATGCGACTTGTTCCCATATTGTTCCCAGTATACTGCAGTAGCTTCTACTAACTATTTCCTTAATAAGGCGTTGTTAATTAGTCCTAATTATTTTCGTACCTCGACAAATACTCACCTAATCATTAAAATGTCAATGTGGCATATTCAAATGACATCTAACTGCGCTATTTTCAACAACGTACTAATTGCGTGCTCGCTTTTTTGGCTAATCAAGAAAGCCCGCGAAATCTGAAGAATGACACGTGACTTGGCTACAGCGCGCGTCAGGAAGCAGCACCCTCAAACAAGATCACTGTGAGGTCGCAAGTCAACACTACGCTCCCACCATTTGTAGGTGGGAGCGTAGTCACTTGTTATTTTTAATACTTCGCGTGCTTTCTTTATCAGCCGGAAAAAAATGAGCACGTAATCAGTACGTTACTGAAAATAGCGGAGCCAGATGCCATTTGACATGCCTGCATATGCCTCATTGACACTTTAATGAGTGGGTGAGTACTTGCCGAGTTAAAAGCATAATTAGGACTAATTAAATAAACCTCATTAATGAGAAAATGATAGCAGCTACTACAGAATACCGGGAACAATATGCACTATGTGTGCTTTGCGTAACGACCATGGTCTTTTTTTTAAAGTCGTGCTGCGTGATATTTGGGACATCCTGTATGTATGTGTATATATACATGAACTCAGTTGTGAGCTACGAGGTCCAATGTATGCCCTTAGAGAAACCCATGAGGCTGTCCAGAACAAGGGAAAAAGGCCTAAAGCGGACGCCAATTGACACATTGGAAATAAGAAAGAAATTTCATGGTGCGTTCGTGGGCGCGTCTGTGTAATGAAAAGTGAAACAGGCATGACATAGTCCAATCGCAAAATCTATAATATAGATACAGGGGAACAATAAGATACCACGAGCGTGTGAGAAGAATGTGTCATATTGCATTGTGGAAAAGTTCTGTGGGGCAAGATGGCTGCAGCGTAATTAAGCGAATGCAGCTGATCACTTGTTTTTGTTGTCTTTCTTTTATTCAGATGGCAGATCTGCGGTTCTCCTTCGTTGCGATGAACGAGCGGCGTACTTTCAGCACAGACTTCTACAGATTGTACTACATCTACCCGTCACCCAGGATGCTGAAAAGCAGTTTGACAGCCCTGAAAATATTTTCAGTCACTGTGAGTGCTGCGTAATACCAAAGTTTTCGGCGTAGCCATTAACACCACGCCAGGACATTCCATTCGGCTTATCATCGAATGCTGCTCAAATATTGCTACTGAATTTATCTGTGGTACAGTGCTAGTGGCGTTCTATCGCGAAGAACATGTACTTTTGCGATCGATGTATACAGGCAGTCTTGCATACGGAGAGAAAAGTCCCTTTCTGCAAACGCTGTCAACGATGAATATTGAATACTTGGGCATGCTTGACTGTGGCGCGAAATACGTTTCGTGAAAAGGAGGAAGAAAAGAGAACAGAGGGAAGCACCAAAAACCAAGTGTTTAGCGACACTTGGTTCCGTGACGGATGTACTTGGTGGACCCCGGCATAAAACACTTTCGTGTTAAAAAACAACAATTTCATTTTTTCTCTAAATGCGAAAGTAAATCACTTTCCACATCTTTTCGTGCATCACATTTCATCCTGCGAAATATTTATCAGCCTAAAAAAGCGAACTGAAAGCAAAGCGACCAGCCACCTCCCACTTTAACAGACGCTGTTTTCGTTCCTTTCTATCATCGTAAATCGACAAAGAGAATCAAGCTTCTCTTTTTTTATGTGTGAAAGAAAAGAAGAAGAATAACTTTTATTGAGGGAAAGGGAAGGGGTTTAGGAGCTAGATGGGTGGGGCGCTATGACCAAGGCTCCACTGGATTGTGCCGCCAGCCGGACGTGGTCCAATGCCGTCTGGAAAAAGTGTTTAAGTTGTCAGCTAAGAGTGAATAATTAAGTCAGAAAATGTTGTCAGAGTGAAGAACGTGAAATTAAAGTTATTTACTTTGAACACTGTTTTCTGAAAACGACATTTTTCGTAAAGTCGATGCAATTATCTTTAAGTTGACAAAATATATAGCACTCTTATTTTTTCAGTGCATACTAAACTTTTATGCAGTAGCACACTGAACTAAAGTTGAGGCCGTACAACGAATTGTTTTTATTTGATGGTAAGAAAACATACAAAACTTTCTCTAAAATCATGTGCTCAAGGATGAAATCGTTAATAATTTTGTTTTGGTGCAATCGCGTTATTTTAGTTTATTGAATAGCACATTAGGCATTAATAAAATGGTACAAACATCTCGCTGCTATTTTATTATTTCATGAGAAAGGTGCACCAGAATATGCCTAAACGTACATGGAAAGTATAGAACTTACCCTGCCCCATTAAGGGTTTCTCATAGACCACCCCCTGTGCACAGCGCCTGACAGGTTTTGCGTGCTCCTTCTGGCAGCCCCGCGGTTCGTCGCGTGTGATACGCAGGCACAATTGAGTCAACCCATTGGGAGCTGAAAAAACTTCATTGCTATTGTATCTGGTAGCCACATTTTTGGGGTTATGGCTCACATGATGTACATAAGGGACTACCTCTGGCTTAACTCGCTTCTGGGAGTGTCATTGAATAGTTAATAGTCAGCGCTTCACTTTATTCTCTTCTCTTCTCCCTTTTTCCTTTTCATGAGCTGTACTTTGAGCCACAGTCAAGCGTGCCGAAGCAATCCAAGCAGCATCTCGCCCAAAAAGAAGTCCTTTTGGGATGAATATTGACTCTGGCACACGTTAATAAATTTCAGACGTGGTGCTTCTGGGGAGCCTCCTTCTCTCTGATTGCTGTCGTGCTTCAAGTCGCCATCTATATCGAACAACTGTTGCCTGACAATGTCACCTCTGTTGATCAGACGCCTTCATCAGGTGGAAACTCAGGTCAGCATGCAAGATCCCATATATACATAGATATTGCTGGATATAGGCAGCACAATAAAACAAAAAAACGAACAGACGCGATAATCAAGTACAGTTACAATCTACTGCGTTATATTGCTAGCAGCAATGTCACGAATGAACAAAATGAACCAAAATAAATGCCTTAATGTGCAAATGGAACAAATCGCACATGCACAAAAGTGAGCAATTACAGTCACAGGTAGCCAACTCGTCGCGAAGCCACGGCAACCGCAGCGGGTCATTTTTTAATGGAAGTTTAGTAAATGTGAGCTCAAGGAAACATTCGCAAAAGTCTAAGAACATACAAAAAAAAAACTCGCTGCTGGCGGGAACCGAACCCATAACCTTCGCATTACACGTGCTATGCTCTACAAACCGAGCTATACAGACTCTGGTGTAGATATTATAGCGTTGAGAGATGCAAGACCATATAGTAGAACACAGGTCGTATGCCTCCTAAATGCGTCATGGTTGCTAAATCGACATGCGTACCGTCAGGGATAAGGCCTGTTACCACATATTGCAGCAGCGGCGAAATTGGCAAGACTTCCTGGGCAGGTGGGTCAATTATGTACGCGTAGCTATTGCTGTGTGATAAAGGCATATCTGTGGACGCATGCTTACACAGTGCGAAGCAAACTAAAGTGCATACGGAAGAACGGTTAAATATGTAGGATAGCATCAACGCCTCCTATAACGCAATGCCTGCAATGTGAGCCACGAATGCGCTGTCCTTCCCTCGCCTGTTCTCCTCTCCTATTTGGTACTGTGGGCAGAGCCACTCGCCGTGTTCCCTTGTAAACACGCACAGCTGTCGCGTGACTAAGCGGTACGGCGGCGAGCGCTCTCCCACGGCGCCGGGTCGCAGGACGAGGCAGAAAGCGTAACCTCCGCGATTGTGCCCGGCAGGAGGCTCTGAGCGAGATTCCAGGCATACAGTTAGAGTTAGTTTAATGCCATATATACAAGGTAGTTATGCAGACACAAGCTAAACGGGCGTCTTTCTTTCAGCCACGATGCATTTCCACAAACCACAATAAGTGGCAAAAACAACGTCGTTTTATCTTTTGCAGCTTAGTAGCGATTGGCGCTGCTTGCATATCTTATCATCTCAATCAGCGCTTGCATCTCTCTATTCTCATTCTTCTATTCCAGCATCACCAACCGATCTGAGCAAGAGGTTCAGCGTGCGTGCCTTGCTGACGATGCATCTGCTGCTGGTCTTCATGATCTCGCAATGCTTCATGGGAGGGTACATAAGTCTGCTCAATAAGCCCATCATGGAAGAGGTTCCGGACACAAAGGCGAAACTGCTGGCGTTTCTTCGAAAGGGCCGTTTGGAGCCCTGCGTTGTGCTGCACATGTTCGAGCATCTGTTCATATTGGTCAGTATTCTTGCAAGCCTACAGATAATGGTATTTCGAAATCTTCACTGACTTATTTACGGCCCAAGACATTAAATTAACCTATCTGTCAAAACCACAATCCACATATCGTCATGAATGACACAGTAGTGATAGAAAGGATTGTTCTGCTTCGTATATAATAAATAATACACCCACAAAATTCAGACGCTTTGCATGCAGATAAAAACGAAGCAGGTATGCAGTAGCAGTAGCATTATCATCAGCAGAGTGCAACGTTGGACGAGTTGGTGCATAGCCTAACGAAATATTTGCGGCGCAATTGAGACCAGGAAGAAGCAAAGAGAGAAGACAGGAATACATTTCAATAAAGCATGCAGGAATCCTTTTTTATTGCCATCAAGTCACTCCAGCTGCGTTGTGCAATAACTGTTACTTTGGTACATACTATGAGAACGAGGAGAAATAGGGTACATTGTGGCAGGACGATTTAGCCTTCAAGTATTACCGCCATTGCTGGGCTCCAGTACTACCACTCATACGCGGTACAGTATGAAGTTCAGCATATCGTAGCAGGAATTTAGGCCGGTTGAGCTTACCACCAACATTCCAACAATGCGATAATGCACATACAGACAAACGTGCACAGAAACACACATTGCCAAAAAGGTCCCACGAACATAATAATTTGCCGAAAAGGCTTTTTTATCGCCCTGTTCAGTACTGCGCAGCCAGATCGTAGTACAGGCGTTCAGCTGAATTGAGCTGCGGTTGATGAAATAAAAAAAGACTGATAAATATACTCTCGCTGCATTCTAAGAAAACAAAAAGGCCTTATGACCCTTTTTTATAAGTTTAGACTTGCCACGCATATGACTCTCTTTAAAGAGACACGTGATCTCTCTTTGGAGATCATTATACTCTCGCTGGAGAGTCATGGGAACCAAACGAGAGTTAAGGTGTGTCTTTAAAGTAGGTCATATACGCAGCAAGTCAGGGCTTACCGAAAGGAGTTACGCATACTTCTTTTTTTTTTTTGGTTAGAGTGTACGCCATAGCCGCAAGCTATGGCCTCACGAATTCAAGGTAATCAGCCTCACAAGTTTACCGCAAGCAGTCTTGCGCGGTAAAACACTTAGGATGAGCACCAGTGCTTATAATATGCCCTCAAAACCATCTTCGGATTCTTTGCAGCGTTCGGCTCACCCATCAGCGATGGCGTTGAGAAACACAGTGCAGAAGTGGTCGCAGTTTGTAGCTAACGACACGTAAACATGCGCTGAGAGGACCAGACAACGGCAAGCGGTCTTTGGAGCATCTATGGTACTCGAGAAGTACATCCACTACTTACAGGGCCAAGTTCAGATATCGCGGGAGTATGCCGGTGACGTGATGTTCTCGGTATCCTTACTGTTTCCCAAAGCTTCGCCTTACAAGGAACCCCTGGACTATGCGTAAGAGGTCTTCGCTTGTTCCGTTTTTTGCTCAATACTAGCGAAGCTTTATTACAGAGATTGTATGAACTGGCGAGTAGTGTACGAATTCAACATGTATGAGACCGCACTAACCAGTGTTCAGTTCAGTAATTAATGGAATTTATCAAGCAAAACTCTTTATGCCTGTGTCCGCTCAGCAGGTAATTCGTCGACTGCTAAGGGACACGAGACTTCTTCGATTGGCGGTCACGCTGACCGAATTACCAATGGGGGCGAAATGCAAGAGCACACATGTACATAGATTCAGCGACGCTTCAAGTAACTCACGGTGTTCAAAATAAATCAGGTGTACCACACTGTCGAGTGCCTCACAATAACACCAATGAAAACCAGCAGATTATGAAGTCAAGGAAGCCAAAAAATGAAGCGAAGTCAGTATCTGTTGGTTTTCATTTGGATTGCGTGAAACAAAGAAGCCAGCGCTCAAGATTTTCATCCTTCATTCATTCATAAGCACATCGTGGTTTTGGCACGTAAGACCCCGTAATTACATTACGTTTGTCCTCTTATATTGAGCTCGCGGTTTGGTGCCTCTGCTTACTCACTCTCTCACCACGTAAAATACCGTTTATTACTGCGCAAGCTGATGTGTTGTGTAACCCTTGTCGTAAACTCAAATAGCTGCTCCACGGCACAATAAAGCGTTCTTCGTTGTGCATGTTTCTCGCTGCCACCATGTGCGACCGGACATTGCCTGTCCAAAGAGCGTTTACGCTCCAAAGTTCCGTCATGATCTCATTCGGTACATTACGTAGACGCGAGTCGCTGTCTCGTGCCGCCGTAACGGTTAACGCAAAAAAATGGGGGACGCTAATCTTCGCCTTTAAGAGTTGAACGCGATAGCGATATCCGGCCCCATCCTCATCGTGCTCTATTTCGCTTGTCATTATGTTCAGTCGCCCGGTTTCACACACACACACACACACACACACACACACACACACACACACACACACACACACACACACACACACACACACACACACACACACACACACACACACACACACACACACGCACACACACACACACACACACACACGCACACACACACACACACACACACACACACACACACACACACTCGACATACATACAGTAAAGGTTTCCGCCCTCTTCAACAGCACTGTGTCCCCACTACGTGTGTGTAAGAGAATGCGCGCACTAATGTGTATGCCCTTTGTAATGGGTGGCATGCTTTAAACCAGCAGCAGTTACGCGCGTGATACTTTTTCGAAGTTGCGATGCACCCACTATGTGTTCGTAAAGGAATACGCGCAGTAATGTGTGTGCCTTTTGTAGTGGGTGGCCGGCTTTAAACCACCAACTCGTTATGCAGTTCACATGGTGTGACGCCCGATGGCAATATACGCTTGCACTCCGTTTTACTGCGATATTACATCTCGTACCGTGACACCTGTACACAGAACACGTATGTTTGTGAAGCATTAATGTTTATTTCGGCGCAGTTCCAAGCAATGGAGTGGCTCTGTGGTAGAAGACCTGCTTGCCACGCAGACGGCCTGAGTTCGATTCTCACTAGAACTTAAGATTTTGTATTATTTATTTTATTTGCCTCTTTCTCGATTTTTCGCTCACGGATGATTTTTCGCTCACAACCAGCGACGCTGACACCGGAATTTCTGCGGAACGAGCTCCTTAACGCTATCGCGTTAATAAGTGTCTTAAGCTGTACTGATTGGTTTATAGCCTATTACAATTCGTATTTGCCGGCGGGAAAATGAAGGCATTATTTAAAGGAGAAACGTTCTAAACAACGGAGTGTATCACACCACGATGATTTCCAGAAATATCAGCCACATACTTTTTCAAAACCAATATTTCTAGGCAAATATTTCTAGGGACACAGTTTTAAACAGAACTTTTCTCCGTATGTGCGGAAAATTTGCCGGGTGTTGGCTGCTGGTGTCCTGTTTCGGCTGTACAAAAACCTGTGTTTGTTATTCAGGGATCGGGTAGTGCTCAGATTTAATTATTCTATGGTGCAAGCCAATTCCGAGCCTGTTTCTTTGAGTGCTACATTTTCCATATAACCTAATGCGATATTCTCTGCTTCCCTTTTATTAATCAATATTCTTGGTGTACCTCCTTTGCGCTGCAGTGTAATAAGGATGGTCGAGACTGGACTGATCGAAAAAATGAAAGGTCGATACTTGAAACGCACCTTGCCACAACCCAGCACCCTGGACTTTGAAGGCGACTGGCAACAGCTGCACCTCAACCTGTCCACGCTGCTATTTATATTGGTGGCAGGCCTGGGTGTCTCCAGCGTGGCGTTCCTTTGTGAAATGTCTCGCGGCACTGCCAAAAAACGGCGAAGACTTGCCGGATCGATGTAATGACATAGGTACTCTCGTCCGGGGCGTAGCCAAGGGGGGAGGGGGGGTTCAAACCTCGCCCCCCCCGAAATTTTTCAGTTTTGCTTGTGTATATATATATATACACGCACACATACAAACGCACGCACGAACATACATAAAGTATGGTTGAACCCCCGCCCTCCCCCCGAAAAAAATTTCTCGCTACGCCTCTGACTCTCGCGTCAGCTTGGCTTAAATTGTCACTTTGAATGCATATATTCAAGTTTATTAGACGACCCACGCACCTTCAATATTTACGCGGTAGTGCCCGTAAACAGCCCGCACAGTGTAAATTAGTGAACACCAGCCACGTTGTGCATAGGAGTGCTCGAACCACCAACCGACAAAGTAATCAGCTGTTATAGATTTTCGCTTCTATCGAACGTCAATCCGTGAACAAGTTTGAACAGTGAAAATTCTATCAATAATATAGGCAACAGGTATATACCATTGAGCGCTAAATTACAGGGCGTTGATCTGCGTCAATGTCAGCAAAAACTGTCCCAACGCACGGAAGTTTAAGATACTAACAATCTGCAACTGGGCTTTCTTACTACAGGTTGTAGAACACGAACGAGTTTCTTTTCGTTTTCTCAAGTTACTGTAGTAGTATTTTGAGCAGAGAAGCTTGCTGCACAACTTCTATATTAGGAAAACGAAAAAATTGTTGTTTTGTATTCCACGAAGACCATGAAAAGGAACTCATACATTCCGCATTCTGCTCAGGTATACCTGCATTATGCGACAGATGAGAATAATAATGTAGTAATAAGAGTTCTTTAAAGGAGCAGTACTCACAGCACACCTGTTTCGCGGGAGTTCTGTCTCAAGCATCGTAAACGGTAATGACACCACCAGTCTCCATTTTATCCTGCGTGTAATTGGTGATGCTAAGTTGTTTTGTAAGGCCAAATGTGATCGGTATTTTAGCACTTCATCTCTTTCGATAGCGCGGTAGTAGAATTTGCTCTCGCACAAATGGCCCGAGAGAGCGGCGTGTGCCTTGACTGGGTTATGCGGCCACCCAGGCTTTAATATACAAGGTGTCCAAAATATTCTGCGAAAAGGCCAATGCCACTTGTTTCTTCTGAATAATATAACTGGGGTGACGTCACGCAGAGGAAACTGTCAAAGATCGCCTTTATCGCGTCACTGCATAATGACAGGAATCAAGAGCTTTAGAGCTGAGAGAGCAAACGCTTGTGCTCGAATGCGGGAGAGCAACTCTGGGCCGGCCAGGTGACTGAAAACGCTGCCAGGGCTCAAGGGCTACTGGCCGCCGAATAAGCGGGGACCGCGTCCTAAAACCGCGGGACCTAATAAAGTTATATATATATATATATATATATATATATATATATATATATATATATATATATATATATATATATATATATATATATATATATATATATATATATATATATATATATATATGTCTCTCTAGGGCGCCACAGAGCTTTGCAAGGCCAGTGCTTGGGCTACTCCGGACACAAGGAAAGAGCTTCTAGAACCAGTAGGCGCTTGACGCCAGCTGCTTTAGTTGACGCTACCCAGTTTATATCTACGAGCGCTTAGATCGGCAAATGGTCAGTAAGCTGCGGCAACCTACGGTTCGCCATTTGTTCTCTAGTTGAAAGATAACAACAGCCAACAACATTATCTTTTTTATTAGGAACTTCCTTGTAGTTATATTGATGATGATCCAGCTTGGTGTTAGAAGAAAGCCCTCGCTTGGATGTGAGAGTCCTTTTATTTTGGACAGTTGTTCTCCACCTATTTTTTGAGGGTGACCAACAAATTCGAAAGAAAGCATGTCCGACGCAGCACGTATGGCGTCGCAGACGTTTCAGGTCCGTAGTCTACATCTTCTTTCCCTCGTTTCGCCGAGAAATGAGCGATCGCCATTATCACGCGGCGGTACTCGGCCTTTCTTCGTTGCTGCGCCTACTACTACGTTTCCAGGAATAAGTGGAGAGGAAAAGGCACATTCCCGGAAGTGATATTGCGGCCCGGCGTTTTCTGCAGCAAATACCCTCTCGAGACGCCATGGGCACGCACTGGCGCTCGCTTCTTTCTGCCCCATCGATTTTTGTTCATTTGGAAACGTGGTTGGTTTTCTCACAAATGTAACAGAGTGTCCTGAGTCATTGTGGCTCAGCCGAATGATATAAATAAGCATGGTTGGGCGGTTGTCAATGTGTGAACTGTGATTCCACGCATGTTGTTCTGCAGCAATGAGCTTGTTGTCACGCGTGTTTTGTTCTGTGAGAAGACTTGTTGCACGTCGCAGTATCATGAAGATGTCGTGAAACCTTACTAAACAGCAGCGAATATTTATTTTCACTTTCGAACAATTTCCAATAAGGCGATTTATTATAATACTTAAATATAAGTCGGGTTTTATTGAATAACGCCTGCACGATATTTCTGAATAATATTCTGAATAGGTTTCGTAGTTCAATTTTTCCTTATTTGTGCCATTTTGCACTTAGATGCATGCATTCGTTACCGCGCAGCACTCGTACATTACAATTTGTCGCAGCAAAGCACTGTGCAGACAACTTCTGTTTTATGTCTTAACTAACTGCAAACACAACTATTTCACGCTTTGGTGTCCGACGAAGAGCAGGTATCCATACCTTGCCACTCGTGCTTTGAATAGCAGTGTCGTTTCACGTTCTAGCAGCAACCCCAATAAATAAACTTTTAGATGTGAAGCATCTTATGGCGGAGTTCAATCCGGTGGTGGTGGTGGTGGTGGTGTGCGGCGTGAACACCCTTACTGCGCATGCGCAAGCCCTCACCACACACCTCCTCTCCCTCTCCACTCCCCTCCTCCTCTCCACTTCCCATTACCCCTCCCCTTTCTCTCTCACCCTCTCCACTTCTCTTATCCCCTACCCCTCTACCCTTTTCCCCTCCCCTCTCCCCTCCCCTCTCCACTCCCCCTCTGAAACGCGGGCTCTACACGCCGAAACGCTGCTTCGCATCCCCTCATGGTCCCCTTTAGCGGGAGATGGTGTGATTTTTCTAGTGCATTTTCTGTGTGGAGCAAGCTTTTTTATGTAGATATTCTTGTCATTTCGTAGACTAGGCCTGTAATCTCACTGATGTCTAAATCGTTTTGGACATGTCGTGTTGTATATTCTGGCAAATAAAGATCACATTCAGTTCAACTGAACAGGCTGGATGGTTCTCTTCTGCGGTACTTTGACCGCCACAACATCCTTCATATATTTGAGAGTAAGCACAAAACACAGTTTGTCATGCAAGTTCATCAAGTGAGCCCATTTGAGCCCAACTCATTGGCTGCCTTCTCTCAAACTTTTGACTTCACATTGTGAAACCACCCAAATCCGGATTTGCCTAACTACTGGCCTGTTGCTTTACAAGTTTAGCTTAGCAGGTAAGTTGCCGCGCTGGTAAATGCGAGGACGTGGGTGTGAATTCCCTCCACGACGGCCGCACATGTTTTCTTTTGTCGCCTAGGAAATTTAGGCGACAAAACAGATTCGGCCGCCGTGAGGGGCATTTGAGTGGGGTGCGAAAACCGGAAACACGTGTACTCAGATTAAGGTGGACATTAATGAACACCAGGTGGTCTAAACTGATGCGGAGTACCCACTAGAATGCGCCTCATAATTGTATGGTGGTTCCAGCACGTAATTCTCCAAAAACAATGAATATATTAAATTTCTCTGGATTCAACACTATTTCAACTGGTGGAGCGAACCTAATAAATTCGCCCTGGATGAAAAATGATCCTAAAATCTAGTTTCTCTCTGCAGAGGCAATTGGCTCAGTTGTGCTCAAGAGAGGCAAGTAATGGCTCGGAGTAGCATAAGATTTGTTGCAGCTTGGCTGGGAAAATTTCCACCTTTCATGGTAAAGAGTCCACTTGATGGCACGGCAAGTGCCAGAAACTAATAGGTATGGTCTAATCATTCTGTGTGTTACCGCTTTTTAAGTAACCACACGCCTAACTCACAACACAGATACATTACAAACACTTCATGGTCACAACGATACTGTAAAAAATATCAGTACATTGGCTATAAACACATGAACAACAAGTAAAATTGTACAACTAAATGATGAGCTCCTTAGATTGCTTACCCTTTTTCCTCAGAACAATTATAACACAGCAGTATATGCGCACACAAACAATAGTCTTGAACTGCTAAGTCAATTTTTACAGCTTTCTTTTTGCAGCAGACCTCCAGGTCTCTGCCCGGCTTAATTCTCTGTTTTTTTTTTAATTTCAAATACCAGAGAATCCTAATATGTACAGACATTTGCCGAAAATGTGTGACAGTGAGCACTGCAAAATGGGCCATTAGTCACCTCCATCTTAATATGAAGCCGTTTTTCTGACACCCTTCTCAAATGTGCTGCAGCGCCTATTTGAACAGATAATGCTGTTTTCAATTTTCTGACAAAACTGAAAGCTACTTCTGTGGGCACTGTTAAATTACCTAGAGTCTTGTCCTGCACTTCCACTGCTTTGAACATCATGTAGATTTGGTTTGGTTAAGACAAATCTTGGATTTTGTCTTTCAGGAGATCCCTGCACCGTGAGCATGGTGCTTTTTTCAGAAATGCTTGTACTAGGTATCCTGATACGTAACAAACTATGCTCGATTCAAGTACATCTGCTGCTTTTTCAGTGCCTTCGGTGTCTGAAAGGCTCGATCTGAAGGTGTCGGCCACAGTAAGACTTTTTTGATCGAGTGTTATTTGTTTCGCTCAGTTAGAAGAACAGCCTTATCTGCTTCGCCGCTGCTACCATGTGAAAGCTTGAAGAGCTGCCCGAGAACGATACGTCTGAGACCAGCAGTGCACTGAAATGTGTTTGGAGTTTCGCTGCAGCCGTGCTTTTGCCAAATGATCCCAAACAAGTTCTCCGAGGGATCCTGATTCAGACGACGAGCGAGCAAAAATTTGAGGTTATAGGATTCCTGCAGATCTGCCGAGAACATACAAATCGCTTTAATCGTCAACTGCCAGACATGAATGGTTCTTGGTTCCTTAGGTGCTTTGAATTTCCAAGATTTAATCCATGCAATGCAAGAATTCAAGAATTCAATGTGCCCTGTTGAAGTACTAATTGCATACTTCATTTTTCTCTCGGTCATCTTTACACAAGAACTGTTCAATGAATGAAACAACTGATCCATTTTCTCAAGAAACTCTGCTGTGCTTGTGGCTTCTGGTCGTAGAACATTAAATGCCATGAATGTTTCTATCGCTAGAGAGACACTTGCTGAAAGCCTGAGAGGCCCAGTTTACTTTCATGTTACCAAATAAATGCGCTTTCATAGGTGTGCCTGTCAGTGAGTTCGGGTAGGTATTTTAGTTTCAGGTGATGTGTTGATTTATACAAAGTCTTAATGTACCCACAGGAAGCAACCTTATCATCAATGGAAGGGTCATGCTTCCTCAGATTATTCCTCGTACATTTCAACAGGTGGTGGACGTCAGAAATGAAGTAAATCTTCTCTTTATCAGTAATAAAGAAATGCCTGTCAGGGCTCACACACAGTGTCCTTGCAATAACGTAATTGCTGCTACCCTGGTCACAAAGCAATGCTTTGACGAAGAGGCCACATGCCTTCAGCTCAACGATTAGCTTTTTCAATAACATTAAAAGGGGCCGCGAGCGAACTGTCGCCTCTCCTGTCAAAACGGCTACTGGCTGTATCAATTTCTTCGCTATCCCAGAGACCAACACAAGTGCTGCAGTGTTCACTATGCCATTTGTTCTTTCTCTGGAATTATCAACATATTCATGTATGATGTATTCCTTAGGGTTCTACTGCAGATTTCTTTTTAACGAGATTTCGTCAGAAATCAGGCAGCAAGCTTCGTCTTGAATTTCCCAATTTTTTGCCTTTTCTTTGAATAACTCAAGAATCTCAGGCCGAATTCCTGTCTTTATATTTACGGCCAACAGTCACGTCCTTAAGGACTTTACTGTGGGGAGGCTTAGTACATTTGATAGATATTTATATGCCTTAGGGCTCGTAAAGTAAAGACTGAGGGCAAACTGTCTAAATTGCAACGGCCACTATATCCCATGTTTTTTTTTCAGTGGCTGCAGATGCATTTGCACTCTAAGAATTTTCCAAAACGTCTTTGCTTAGGTACCTACCTGCTTCAAAAAGAAGCTGCGCAAGAGATGCAATAAGTCACTTGGGCGTTTTAAGTCAGGCAACAATTTGACGGAGGTGGGAGTTCTCGCCGCGGTAGCGCTGAAGGCTCTTCATAGAACGTGGAGTGAGCACCTTCCGGGTCCTGGTCCTGGCTCTAGGGGTTCCTGGAAGATCAAAAACCACATCACTAATGTTAAGTATGAGCAAGAGGCTTTAAAACTTGCGCTTTGGTAAAATGATTTGCTAAGTTTCGTACACTAGCAACGCATACATTTGTATTTTAGTGCAACATATTATTACCTGAAATTTTGTGTGCATCCTTTGCAAAATTCGCAAGCTATGCCCAAATGGAAATACCAGCTCAGGCTAGTGTAAAAGGCAAATTGTGTGTTTTTGCATGTTATGCCATGAAAATAAACACAGGCAAAATGTATTTTTTTTTCACACAGCCACGTATATGGCTGGCCAAAAGTGGGCACACACACACTGGCAGATTGTAAAACGTTAAAACAAAAGTGCATTTATTTAATGAAAGCATCTATTTAATGTAATGAGCTGTCATGAACCAGTTGTAGTGCCAATGTTTATATACTGAGGATGTATGCGGGAATATTTCCTTTTTGCTTTGATGATCAAAGGCACGCTTACTGGAATTATATGTAATCAGCCACACTGAAAATCTTGTTTTAATAAAAGGAAGAAAACCTACTCTGTGTAGTTCGTGCTGTTAGCAATGGCTCCTGTGCCCCCCTGGGATGCTTGTTCTCGTGTTGGTGGAGACGTATTGAGGGGCACTAGAAAGGAATGCTCTATATCACTATACAAGTTTAAGCAGGAGCAATGGTATTGTGCTTTATATTTGGAAAGCACCAACTTACTGGTCTCACGCCTTGATGCTGACAGCTCTTGAGAGAAGTCGGGGAAATGTTGGCATTCTGAATGTAGATATCAATACATTAATTCTATATCCACTTAGACAAACGCATCAGATGAAATACACACTTTCAATGAAGTAAACAATGAAACCATCTATGGAAGCATCTATGGAAGCAGCGAAACGAAGCTTCGGCACTTGTAACATATGTAATATTATTCGCGAAAGCACAGCCGTTAGAGGGTGGGAGGTACAAAATTCTCACCAGGCAAGATTTGTTACAAGATGTAGATTTATAGTAATAATGACACCAAAGAAAAAGATAAGAGTTTCTGAACAGTCTCGATGGCTCCCTACATACCCCCTACACACCGACGGTCCCCTACAGACCCTTACCTTCTGGCGAGAGGGGTCTCAGATCTCAGTATCGGTGGAGGGGTGAGACCCCCAGAGACCCATTAAATTTAAGGCCCCTTGACTTTAAGCACTGCTGATAATAATCTAAATGTTTAACACAATTTAATCATTCATGAAGAACCCGAAAGCACTTAAACGTTCTCTTTCACCTAATGCGATTACCTTTACGTTCAATAATAACCGCTGTTCGCGGCCCTCTGGAATATAAAATCTCTTTAAAAACTTGTGCTCGCTTATTAGAAGGAACGCGGCACGCATAGCCACTTCAAATTGCCTAAGCGTCCTATTGCAAATCACGCGCAATCCCTTTAAGTACAGTACACCGAAATCACAAACCAGACGTGTCGCGTGTGCAAGTTACACGGCAATGCAAATCTGACAAAGAACAATGTGTTGTTTATGTATTCACCATTATAGCAATATATTAGTTGATGTAAAAACTATGTCAAAGAAACGATGACGGACCACTGAACAAGAGCATAACCGACGTGCCGGTTTACCTGTTTACGGTGCGGAATCAACAGGTCGACACCATGAAAATCTTCAAACGTACCCCTCGATCGAGATTGCTGCGGCATTCCTAAGTTCCCCGGTAAGCTGAGTGAGCTACTACTGCTGTAAAGTTTAAACGGCGTCGGCGAAATGAAGCGAAAGGTCCTTCGGCATTTATGTAGTCGCCGAACAATTCGAACGCCAACAGCCACTTAAATATCAACACAAAGTGGATTTTGGTCCAGTTAGTCATCGCTGAAGTCTTAAAACGTTGACACTTCAATTAAAAAGCACCTATACATATTAAATATATATATAATTACATCTTTAGTTCTCCAAAGCAAAATAACATGTTTGAATAATCCATTGGCTTGCGCAAAACAATTTCTTAAAGTGAAAAATTTGGATGTTTTAGCGCCCCTAGCAGGGAAAATGCATAACTAAGATAACCGACCGCTAAAAGAGTCGTCAGTAGCTCCACTCTGCACGCATATTGATGGAAGTCGCCGCGGTTGATTTTCTTTCGCCCTCTACGGCGATCGCTAAAACTTGAGACTTTCCGGGGCCTGACGGCGCTTTCATGAAAGAAGCCAATCGAAACGCGCTTCAGGAGAGTCCCGTGACTGCAGCCCAAATGCTAACTCTCTTTCTCTGCTTCCACTTTCCAAAAGGGGTCAAATGGACACCCCAAGAGAGTCACGGTGCCGCGGTCCACTTTTGACTTTTTTTTTTCTTAGAGTGTGCTCATCTGCGTTCACGGAAGAAGTGTCTGCATTTATCTCGCCATAAAATTTTCTATTTTTTGTAATCGCACCCCTTATGTAATGCCCCTGTTGGGGCCTTTAAGGAATAAAGAATGAAATGAAAGAATGAAAATGAAATGAATGCAGTGCGATGTCTTCTCTGGAATAGACATTACGTGCGACGTCATTTTATTGCGATAGCAACTATATGGACAGTCTCGGCTAATTTTCACCGTCGCCGCCGTCATGCATATATATATATATATATCTATATATATATATATATATATATCAAAGCCACAAAGAAAGATATTTCAGAAAAACTTTCCGACGCGCGGAATCGAACGGGTGACCTCCCGCTTTCCAGCGCGCGGCGTTAGACGGTTAGGCCACCAACAGCACCGTCTTTCAGCCTGCTAACGGCGAGCTATTTATATACGCCACTTACATCAGCATGCTTTCTTAGTTACCACATAGATGGCGCGCGCGTGGCGCGCTTTAAGGATCGTCGCCCTGTTCCTGCGAACGCCGTTGCTCTTCGACCTACAGGGCGCGGTCGCCTTCGTGCGCTTATCTCGAGGAAAGAAGGGGGCGGCTGGCGGGGGGTGGGGGGGTGTGGAGCGGGGGACTGTATGTCTTGTGCTTTCCCGGCAATGTCCGCGCTGAAGTCACAGAGCGTACGAAGCTCGGTTCGCTCACTGCAGCGGCCGCGTTTGCGAAAAGAGCGCGCTGTTCAAATAGAAATAAGTAACAACTGGGACAGTTAGTTTGCGCTCGTCCTGTGTGTACCTGTTTCTTCGTTTCGTGCGTCCTGCTTTATGCTGGAGCAGTGCGCTTCAATTGTCGAGCTGTCATGCATGATAGTTCGCGCTCGTCCTGTGTACGTTCTTTTCGTGCGTCCTTTGGGCTTGAGCGACGCGCTGGCAATTTCGAGCTGCTGTCCGTTCTTCGCGTTCCATTCCAATTTATTGACATCGCATCCATTGCTTTGCCGTTACGGCGAAACTGTGACTTTTTTATCACAGGAATGACGTTCACGCCATCGTCAAGTATGTTCCTGCAAACACTAATATTCAGGATTACTCCGCGGGTGCTTCTTTTTTCATATTTCGTTTAGGGCCTATTTGTTCATATTCTAAGAATCAGAGAGACGCGAAAAGGAAACAAATGGTTTCTGATTTATTTGTTTTGCATTTATTAACCACACACACTTCTGAGCTTCAGGCGGAAATCACACAAGCAAAGGCCTGCCAGCTAATATTCATTGGATTGTTGTTGTACACGTGACCACATTTTACCTTTCGTCTCTATAGTTTAGTATTCTGTAGTAGCAACTTTAACTTTACAGTAGTGAAACCGTTAACGCTTATTGTTGTTTTTTTTTTCTGTAATAAACCCTAAGGTACAACGGAAAGCAGTAGGTCTTAGCTAACGAAACATACGGATCGACTATCGCCAAGCATGCAGATCGCCGTCACTAGGCAAGCTGGTTGACATCTAGTCATCTTATAACGCTCCAGTAAACGCACTTGAGCGGCTGCTGCCATAGCGTTCTGTATTTGATGGCCAACATGTCGTTAATGGTTATGGTCTTCATGCTTTCAGCTACGGCTCCAGTCACACAACTAGAAGATGTCATTGGTGAGGTCTTCACACTTATTGTTTTGAAAACTCTCATACAGATTGAGCGTCACGCCCTGATGAGATTCAGCAATGATGCCGACGTGCTGTAGATACCTGAAATTCATAAAACAATCTCACATTTGACACTATTCTTTTGTTGTTTTACGTCAATGTTATACTGTAAGCTTTCTTTTATGTTTTATCGAAGTTTATATTTCAGGAATTATTGTACACATACGCGTTTATTCGCATGTGCTTTTTAATTTCAGTTCTGTGGGACATTTATATTTATTTTTCTTGGTATACGGCATGGCATTCATACGCAACCATGTAATCAAGCCATATAATAAAAACGAATTTGATTAAATTCATCAGGCAAGAGTTTCTATTTAAGTGCAGGAAAGCATTTACTCAATACCACGTAAAATATTCCGGCAATAACAAACACTTGACGGAAAAATAGATTTCCAACATGGATCACTGAATTTGGCGTTGCCGTGTTGAACGATATTATAAAGGGTGAACCAAACGTGATTGTCAGTCAAAACTAACGTTCTGTCTTGATTTGTTCTATGTGTTTATCAGCAATGATGTGGAGTCTGAGTGCGTAATGCTTACTTGGTGGTCACTAAGCAAAGCACCGAATTGGGCTATTTGGTCTAAGTACATCTTGAACAAGTTTTAATTGTAATTGGGCTAGAGACGCGGACAACAGAATATCAGAAGACAACTACCGTGCAGACTCGCAAGTGAAATTTATTCAGTGAAAAATGACATATATTCAGTGAATTGCGATTGAAGGGCTCATGGTGATCTTGTGTGACCAATGAGTTCATCTTTTATGTTCACCGTACATGTGCCACCTTTCCCTCAATAAAATTCAGTTGTTAGTCCGCGCTCGTGTCGTCTTCTCATCTTCGCTTTGCCGTGCTTCTAGCGCAGTGAAAACCACTTCAAGTCGCTAAGTTGGAATACCTTGGCGTAGCGTCGAAATAGTTGTGGGCACATCCTAAGGAAGTGAAAACACCTCGAGCGCATAGATTTATTTATTTATTTATTTTGTTACCCTCAATCGCCGAAGCTTTAGAGAGGCGAGCGGGTTACAACATGAGAAATACAAAACAACGAAACAAAACGTGCTATTAAATGCGAAGCATTTCTTAGCGAACCACAGGCACTTCGGCCGTTTCTATCTATCTATCTATCTATCTATCTATCTATCTATCTATCTATCTATCTATCTATCTATCTATCTATCTATCTATCTATCTATCTATCTATCTATCTATCTATCTATCTAGCCGCCTACGTCTGGGCGCTCTCCTGGCCATCTCCATAACTTGTAATATACCAAAATTGGCATAGCAGGGGATCAGTGTACGACGAACACGATTCACTGGTCATGACATGAATAACGCAAAATACCTGTCGAATACGTCATGAAACCCTTTCTCTTAGTAACGTGTGGCACATACCCGTAAATCAGAGTTAGTTATGCGGGTATGTGCCACAGGTGATACAGAGTCGCAACCAACACAGTAACCGCGAACACACACATTGACACGCAAGGAAAGTGATACTAATAATAATTGTTGGGGTTTTATGCCCCAATACCACGATATATTTATAAGGGGCGCCGTGGCGAAGGGCTCCGGAAATTTTGACCATCGGGTATTCTTTAACCTGTACCGATTTCGCACAGGACACGGGCATCTAGCATATTACCGCCATCGAAATGCGACCGCCGCGGCCGGGATCGTACCCGCGACCTTCGGGTCAGCAGCTGAGCACCTTAACCACTACGCCACCGCGGCTGACGCAAGAAAAGTGAGGAAGCTGAAGACAGAACACCCCTCGAAGATGCTCAACTACCATCCTCTCGTCCACGTGGTCCGCAACGTGGACCACGTGGATTACGCAAACACCGGAGTCAATGTTTTCTACAATAAATCTGCTGAGAGAACCATGCCTCTCATCATTACCGGTGACTTCAACATTGATTTATCAAGACCCAACAACGCTTGGTCCTTATACTCTCTGAAAGACAGCTTGGATGTGGAGAGGGCATCAAAACATCTCGCTCCCACGTCCGCGACAGGAGGCATCATAGATCATTTCATCGTAACAGGCATGCAGGATTTCCACCGGCTGCACTCTACCACGCCTTTCATTACACTTAGACTCCTCATAGCCGCGATTACGAACGGATCCGATTAACAAGTCCGGTCCAGCTGCTGGTGCTTACTGATCACAGTGATGATGACCTTGTTCAAGAACTGTCAAGAACCCCTTCTACACATACACACAGGTTCGTGAAACATTGCAGTAAAGCTTTCATTTGGGCTAGTTGGTGAAATCTTGAACACATAATTAGGTTACGCGAAAAAACACGCACGAAGAAGAGTATACAGGACGTCCTGTGTGCTCCTCTTCGTCGGTGTTTTTTCGCGCAACCTAATTATGCGTTCGTGAAACGTGCGCGCGTTCTCCGTCATAACGGACAAGTATAAGCATACACTCTAAGAAAAAAAATTCGGCAGATCCCACGTACCATGGGAGTCAATGTTATGCGAAGCATGCGGCGGGAAGGTGACTGGGGCGTAATTTTTTTTTTTTACTGAACGAAACGTTATAAAAGGACGCTAAATATTTGTATAACTTTTGTACGCATACATAT
This sequence comes from Rhipicephalus sanguineus, assembly GCF_013339695.2. NCBI lineage: Eukaryota > Metazoa > Arthropoda > Arachnida > Ixodida > Ixodidae > Rhipicephalus > Rhipicephalus sanguineus. The sequence continues at coordinate 96,518,554 of NC_051183.1, forward strand.
ATGTTGAAGAGCTGCATATGTGTTGTATAACCAGTTGTTTACAGTTGGGTAACGCTGCCAACGGCAACGTGGGTATTACCAATACGTGAAGCGGTAAGCTGATATGCGGTGCTTATAATTGTTTTTTATCATGGAGAACGCACGCACGTTTCACGACCCGTGTGCATGTGTGGAAGAAGTTCTTGACAGTTCTTGAACAAGGACGTCATCCCCGTGATCAGGGAGCACCGGCAGCTGGTCATGACCTGTTATCGGATCAGGTCGTGATCGCGGTGAAGAGGGGTTCATGTGTAGTGAAGTATGAGGTATAGTGCAGCTGTTGGAAATCGCGGATGCCTCGTTCATTTCGTCGACAAATTGTCTGTCGATAGAGCAGGCGTCATGTCGGAATCTGAAGTCACCCTTCGCGTTGGTGTGGTATAGGCCGTCGAGGCTGGTAGGCCTGGATAGTGCTACGTAGACCAACATCTGTGGATGGCGCTTGTCGTATTCGTAGACTACCTGGGCGTATGTAGCCTACGTAGCCTCGTCTACAAAGTGGCTGTATGTCAATCTGCTATCATCCTCGGTCAGCATGAGGACATCCCCCAGCCTCGTCAGAAATGAAGGGGACGCTGCGTCGTTCTGGCGGACTAACTGCACTTTACGGTGCGATGATGTGAATATCATAAGTAACTTTCGTTAATGTATTCCTCCGGGGTAGAGCAATGCTTCAATATAGCTTGCTGAATCATAGGAATACAAATGTTTATCAGACTACTATGAAAGCGGAGCCAACACTGGAACCGCATACGTTAATCCTATATGACGCCTGTATCGTAGGAGTATCATGTAGTGTTTATTGCTTTCTTGTAAAATTACATAGCAATCACCACAGCCACAGTTGATGTTGTACCGCCATTACGCCGGCATAGGCTGTTTTTCTAAACCAGTTTATAGACCTGGCGTGGCTCTGTGGTAGAATACCTGATTGCCACGCAGAATGCTCGGGTTCGATTCCTGCTGGGATCCCAATTTTCATTCTTTCCATTCGTTGCGTAAATGCTGACGATGTATGTTTTTCTTAACGCTCTCGCATTTATTGTTTGTTCTCACTGTTCCTGGGTAGATATAAACAGTCAGTCACCTGTAGCGCATACCCGTGCAGCGCGGCCGGTGGTAAACGGGTATGAGCCACACGTGTCCGGAGGAAAGGGTTTGACGACGTACGCGACAAGATTTTCACATTGTTCATGTCATTACCTGACAGCCATATTCGTCAAATCTTCTTACCCTCCCATGCCAATTTTGGTCTACACCAACTTGACGAGGCGATCATGAGAGCACCCAGACGTAGGCGGCTAGATAGATAGATAGATAGATAGATAGATACGTAGATAGAAACGCTCAAAGTGCCAGAGGTTCGCTAAGAAATGCTTCGCATTTAAAAAAAAGAGTATGCGTGACTCTTTTCGGAGTGTTCTGACTTGCCACGTATAGGACTCTCTTTAAATAGTCACGGTGACTCTCTTGGTGGGTCAGGGTCGGCTCGCTCTAGGAGAGTCCCCTGACCCTCTAGGAAGAGTGGAAAGACTCTCATCCGAAGGATTACGTTACCACTTATAGGGAGTCAGACGACTCTTGCCGGAAACCCTCCTACGGGGGTCAAGTGACCCACACCGAAGCGTCAAGCGACTCCACAAGTATTTTAAGCTACTCATTTGATCCTTGCTCTACTTTTGCGCCACTACTGTTGAAAATAGTGGAGTATTCATTTTAAGCAAGTCCAATAATACTTGCCGTTCTGCCCAGCGACTGTAAAGAAAGAATAGTTCAGTTTTAGCATTATTTTATTAAAACTCGTCAAAACAACACATATTTTCCAGCAAAGTTATATAGAAAGCGCGAAAAGATGGTCTGTGATTTCCAGTTAAAAAGTTTGGGTATTCCTCATTTACATGCTTCTATGAGTATAGCCAACTAAAATGTGTGACTGTGATGTGCACAGTGTCATGTGGTGCTAAATGAACAGCAGAAATCGCCATCATGTTTCCATATTTATTTCTTGTGATTAAGAATAAATCAAAAAGTGGTGACGGCTTGAGGCATCAGACTTGTGGCTTGCTAGGTTGTCGCTCCTGTCCAGCGTGAGCACCATGAAAAACGATATCTGAGAAGCAGAACGTGATATTATGATGAGAAAATGAAATTGCAGTAAAGGTTTGCAAAACCTACACAATAAGTGGTTCACACAGACATAATAAAGGCTAACAACAAAACAACAAAGCACATCCTCCGGCAGCCAGGGGCATGCCGTGAGCGGTTATTGACCGCATGTTTTACAAACGTAATCCATCCTTAAATGCTCAGATAAACAGATGCGAGTACTAGGGCCCGAACGACACCCAGCGCGTGCGTACGCCGTCTACGTCCAGATCAGACATGTCATATGCTAGAAGTAGCGCACATAACTCCCCCAATCACGTACACTCACTCGATTCTGTTATAGCGCCCAACGTCATCGCAGTGTATGCAAACCACGAAAACAGCAAACAGAAACGAGGAAAAGAGTGCACGCCGGCGGCCGCAACAACGCGCGCCGTTGAAAGTCTAGAGCTTTTTCACTTTACCCGCGAGGCGTGTCCAACTTGAATGACTACCGCGTACGTTCTGGAAGCCACCGTACTATATCTGCACCTCAAACGACCGTCTTTAAGCCAACAAAAACCATTACATATAGTGCGTCTGAGTGTTCTGTACACAGGCTTTTTTTTTTCACGTTCCCACGCGTGGTAGCACGCTGCACACTCAAGGTCGATGGAAATGTTATTATGAAGTAGACTAAAGTGCATCTCAAAACGACATCTTGCACCTTCAGTAGTGCAGACACGACGTGCGATCAGCAAGAAATGACCCTCGATTATTGTTTCCATCGCTCACTTTATGGGAGCTTGTAAAGCAACGCGCATAACGGTGGCAACTCGTTAACTGACAGCTTTAATTGGGCATCCGCAACAGCCCCGCGGATACAGGCTACAGTTGGAAATGGCTGGCAGGTTCCGCAGAGCTGCTGCAGACGCCCAGCTAAAGCTGTATAATTAGTACCTACGAAAGCAGTACACTCACCGTTAACTGGCGCCCGTTGTCGGTGTCCGCAGCTCCATGAATATTCCGCCCTCTAAGCGTCACTTCGTGCATGGCTCGAGCCGGCGTCAACACCACCGAAGACGCGCAGCCTACGCAACCACGCAACGCATTCCAATAGACCAGGAGACTGAGACGACTGAGAGAGGAGAGCGGCGCGCCACCCCGGCGCCAACCCCGTCTACGTTGCCGAGCAAGGCGCCACAACGGCGCCAAAGGGCGAGCGTGCGATATGTATGGCGTATACGGCGGCTCTTGCGTATACCGAAGCCATTCGAAACGCGCTTCAGGAGGGTCCAGTGACTCCTTCCCAAATGCGAACTCTTTTTCTCTGCCTGTACCTTCCAAAAGGGGTCAGATGGACACCCGAAGAGAGTCACGGTTCCATGACCCTCTTTTGACTCTCTTTTTTCTTTGAGTGTACCAACTGTATATGTGACTAACGTACGTGCAGTGCTTCTGCGCGTGCCACTCGGCTTTGTAGATATCTAGGGAAACCTTTCCTGACTGAAACTTAGGTGCGAGTAACGCCTGTCCTGTGCATCTGTGCTCCTTCTTTGTCCTGTTCAGAAGATATAACCAGTCTTGTAAACGACTGGTTATATAATAAATACGCGACTCTTCAACATATGAGTGTGCGTATACCACTTCCATATTTCTCTTGCGTCATTCCGTAACGTTTCGCTCAATGTGAAAAATTACGCCACAGTCACCATCCCGCGCATGCTTCGTATAACATCGATTCCCACGGTACGTGGGAACTGCCGAATTTTTTTTTATACATGAACAAGACTAAAGCAACGGGAAAAAGTCTTGTGGTGCTCGATCAACCCTCCCAGCATATGTCCGTGGCATAATGGGTTACAGTGCTGCGCGGTGATGCGATTGCTTGTGCCTTTGAGCCCTGCTGTAATGTGTGTGGTTCTTTTTTTGTTTGTTTTTGAAGCTTGTGGTTTTGGAAACTTTCTTTGTATTACTATACTGTTGTTTTTTGTCACTATTATCCACATAAACGTACGTTTGTATTTTGTACAATATTTTCGTTACATGTCCTGTTTCCTTTCTCTTAATTCTTCGCATTTTGTTGTTTTCGGTAGCAGACGTAGAGTTCTGGAGAAATTAGGAACTGAGGAGTACACCGCGTTTACCCTCTTCATCTCGCTGGTATATCAGTGCACGAAGGGCTATCCACGAAGTCGCTTTTAGATAAATAATAATCTAACGATATTACGTATTCACTGTAGCAGTACACTCATATGTTAATCACCAAGAACGACGTCTTCGAGTACATCTGAATTTGATACCCCTATAACCGGAACTACATTTTTTTTATCTCCTATGGAATACCACTGTGTGCTAGTAAACTCGAAATATCGGTACTACTAATTCCGAATCGGTTCTGCAGAAAGCCGCGAGGTAGGGTAAATGTTGTTAAAGAAAATATGGCTTCCATCCGTTTGTCGAACGAAGGAAGGAAGGAAAACGGGAGAGAGGAAAGACAGGGATGTTAACCAGTTTGGAATAACCGGTATGCTACCCTGTACAGGGGGGAACAAAGCTAAAAGAAAATCTATACGGAAGGAAGGAAGGAAGGAAGGAAGGAGGGAAGGAAGGAAGGAAGGAAGGAAGGAAGGAACAAGTGGGAAGACATGGAGGAAGACATATAAGCATCGGATCGGATCCTAACTCCTTTAGGATCCGATCGCCGGTAATTCGACAAAACGCTGCAGTAAAGGAATACGGCCGCACGAGGAAGCGAAACAGTATTCGTTCTGTCTGTCGCCTCAACGCGAATAAGCGGTGAAAGCGCAGCGCGTACAAACGTTGTGGCCGTTTACTGATGTATGTCGAGATAGCGCGAGCGACCGCGCACTTTGGTCAGCCTGTGCTGATAATAGAAAAGAGGTGTTGAAAAAAAAACTGGAGAGAAGAGGAAGGAACGGGAAAAAGAAAGTAAATGAGAACACGACACCGCCTAAAGTCTTCCTCTAAGACCAGTTGTCCGCAATAAACGCAGTAACGCTTTCGAAGCCTTCTGCGCTGAGTATGGGCTCGGCCAGTGTCCCAGAACCCTTTGTTCCGACAAGGGGCGACTATAAAGTATATATAAAGTTTTGCAAAGTTCTGGTCTTGGCACACTGAAACCGGGTCACTCGCACAGACGATGGGCGATGGTTTCTTCTCAGCTGCAGTTATTGCATGTAGAGCTGTCGGCCATTCCAATCCGAAAGGAGTGGGCATTCGTGAAGGCAAGCTGGAGATCGGGTATCAAGCTGTGTAGACAAACGTTGGTGAATTCCGCCGAATTCCAATGCGCAAGTGTGAGTACAGGCAATTGAACACACCGAGAAACCCATACGGATTTCTCAGAAAGTAAAGCTGCTTAGTTGACGAAAAAAATCGCCCTTGTCCGGCGTTCGAAACCTCGACCAACGCCTGTGCGGCGCAGTCACTGTGGCAATTGAGGTAAGCAGTTGTTTAGCGTACGGCAGCGCGAGGGCGTATTGGTTAATTATTGTCACTGGTTTGCTTCCCATAACCGCGATGTGATAATGAGGGACGCCGTATTGGACCTCAGTCTAAGTGCGCGGGCCTCATGCGTTTCGCCGCCATTGAAATGCGGCCGCCGTGACCGCGACTTGATGCCGGTACCTTTGGGTGAGCAGTCCAGCACCATAACGGCTAGACCACCGTGGAAAGTGGGGCGAATTTATCAACAACTCAAACCAGATGTGCAATGATTCTTGCAAATCAGTTCGGCGTAACCAGGCAAGGTGAGGGAGAGTTATGAAAGTAAATATTGGCTTCCACCCGTTTGTCTCCGAAAGGTACAAGCATTGCTCGTAACTTTGTACTTAAAAACGGTTGGATGCCAAGGAAAGCTTTTAGAATACAAGTATAAGCTTTCGTTATTGCTCTGAGCTATACAATAGGGCGGATACCAGTTTTCCACAAGAGGGTGGACGCTGCAATATGCCCGTACTGGGTTTACCGGTTAGGTTATCATTCATTGGCCTGAACTTACATTCGTAGGGAATGAAAGGACACCGAAAGGCACCATAGGAGAGGTTAGGGGGAGATGCAGGTCGAAAAACGCGGGATTTTTCAAACATTATCGATTTTTTGGTTTCACCTGTTTTGTTAAGATTAGTATGTCTACTGTTCTGAAATTAAAGAGAGAAGTCGACACTCAGCTGGAAATGCGTTAAAATTGCGTCTAAAGAGCACAAGGTGGCTGTTAAAAGACCGAAAGTGTGCCGTCTTCTAGTTCCTCGCAGCCGATAACGCGCGGCCGCTCGCCATTACTGTCGATCGCATGAGGAGATCAGCCAAGCCTGAGTCCAAATAAACACGGTATCCCGCGCTGCTGAAGCACAAGAAATAATTCAAAAAAGCATGGTTTTGCCGCGATTTTTGAGCGCTGCGACTGGCTTTTAAATCATGTGGTATGGATCGGGGACAGCCATTGGCCACTTCGCGTCTTACGTGTTGCGAATCCCACTTGCTGGGTTCGTGTCTCATCGAGCTGCGCAGCGGAACAACGTTTGTCTCGCGTATTTATTTTCATCATGGACGAAGAAAACGGTAGCAAACGCAGTCACCGGCCAGTGAAGTATCCCTCCGTGAAGAAATTTCGAGGACGCCGGCGCAAATCGAAGCCAAACACTCGCCGAACGGCGATTGTGTCCGCTGCCGCGAGGCCTAGCGACGGCGACGGTGATGATGCTTCCGACGAGTTTGCCGCAGCGTTCGAGTATGTCAGTGCCTCTCAGAAAAGACGATCGGATTCTTCGACGACGAAGAAAGATCGCAGTAGAAAGAGTTTCCCTTGATCGCTGACATAACAGCATTGAACATCCTCGTGGTCGGTGCAGTGTGTCGAACGTGTCACCGTTCGGCAATACGCGTCCGGGAACCAGCTTACAAACGCTAAGGCGTCGTTTCTGGAACTACAATGCGAGAACAGCGAGTGCCCCGAAAGTATTCGCAATGCCCATAGACTGTCGTGCCGCCAGGCGGAATTCCGGAGCGTCCTCTCGAGGAGGGTTAGTAGACGACAAAATGGCAGCACTGTGCTAGCCTCGGCTGTGCTAGCCTCATTGTTGAAGAAAGGAACACTACGACTTTGCATGTTCCCTGCGTCACTGAACAAACCGGGCCCTCCGTGACACGAGAAATGTGATTCGTTCTTGCGAGACGCGAAGTTTTCGTGAAAACACGTGGCAACTCGCGCTTTCAATGTTAGCCCACAGCGTACACATACTATCAGCTTCGCGAGGCTTTCTGTAGCCACGTAGGTTAGTTAAATGTTATCGTCTGACATATTCAGTTGAAGTTAACCCTGTTTTACTTGCCTAGAGCATTGGTCAAGATCAAGAAGGGAGCCGACGGATGGATACACGTTATAGATTTCAAAACAGGAGAAAGTGCCTCAGATCAGGCTGGCCGACGTTTCGATAGGGGACCTATCTTTGTCAAAGGCGCCTTGTCATCCCTGGCGTGTTAGTTTTATAGGGTTTCTTGCAGTGCATGAATCCCATAACACTGTACGCGGGAGGTCGCGCGGGCTCACGATGTGCTCTTGTACAACTCAGCAATCTCAAGTTGGCGATACATTAAAATAGGGCCTCTATCCTTTGTCAGCAAAGCGCTGTTACGAATCGTGCGAGCGACGTTTCAATCATTCCAGGACGCGTCCGCTCGACGCCTTTCGTGGAGCGAACGCTTTCCACGCCGTCCTTCGCCAGTGTGTTGGGTTTCATAGCCGCCGCTGCGCCGCTTGTTTTTGTACGTTTGTTGATAGGTAGCAGCACACTGGAAGCGATTTGCTTGTTGACGGGTCTGAGAGCAAAATCGCAAAATGTTCTCCGTGCCCAGACGTCTCTCTAATTGTAAACGTGATGACGCGGAGTGGTCGAAGTCGTTCGGCGGAGGAAATTCTTCAGATTGCTTTCAGCAGTGATGTTGAAAGAAACCATCGTGATGACGAGGATTTTTCACTGGACGCAGAAGACGGAAAGCACCGAGAGTGACAGCGACGATAAACCATCAGCTGCTAACTCACGAGGAGCTAGTTGCACTTCACGTTCCCTCGTGCGTTTACGTTCTTTCACGCTCGTAAGTCACTTTGATTGTATTTAATGTATAATATCCTTGAGTTAGATCAGAATAAAAGCATAGTTCCTCTTGTGCATTGCATGTATCACAATTATTGTGGATATTATGGAGCGCCGCATCGCCAACTCGCTCGAGCTCCACCAGCGAAGCGAAATGGTTAGAGCGATGCAACGTGCAGTCACGGCCACAATCCACGCCTCTCGGCTAACATCTTCGATGTTGCGAAAAGCATACGTGCGCATTCTTTTCTATATTCATGTTTCGATCGTGCTGATCGAACCTGGAACATGCGAGTGAAGTGAATTGCAGACGGCTAGAGTCTCAGCATTGCTGTGACACAAGCGCTGCTGAATGGGATGTTAAATGCTTGTGTTCCGTTGAAGACGTAACTCCGCGTTCCCGACTGCGCAAGTAATGACGACGGCGTATTATGTTTGCAAACCATCACCACGTTAAACGTGCGGTCCCGTGCTGCAGCGATGACGCTACTCGCTGGCGGCCTAATTCTGCGACCAATCCGTCAGGCAGACTCGGTACGTACAACCTCGGAGTGCCGTTCAGCTCATACTCAATTTTTGTTCATGCAGGTTTATGTAGCATGCACAGGATTTCGCGAAGCATCGTTATGCACGGTAACGGAGGTGAAATATAACCTTTCACACCCCAGCAAATAATTAGGTGGCGAGTACTTAGCACTTTCCATGGTTTGGGAAAGTATTTTAGTCTCATATCCATTTCAGCACAGCTCATGACTTCATCCGGTGAGAGTGGCACGCCGTACGTCCGCACGTCCTATCTATTCCTATATGCTAACAAACGGGTTGACCCACCTCCTGGCGCCATCTTGAAAAGCACGGCGCGCCACCTATAGTTCGTGGGCATCGCGAATTCTTTCGATGACGGATACGTTGCGCCGAGTTGCTTCGAGCGAGGAGGCCAGTGTAAGCGCGGCGAGTGACGGACCGATCGCAAGCAGAACCTACGGCAGCGGTAGCTCAGGCAATAGCTACTCTGTTCGAAAGAGCTGTGAAGGAGAAACTTATGGCGCTGACTCATTTTAGTGGCAGTGGCTAATAGAAAAACAATTTACCTCTTTTGTGTGCAATTTTCATCGGATTCCGTTCCCTCTTTCATAAATGAACATCCAATTTTAACTTTAAACTACGTTTTTCTCAAAACACACTTTTTGGCAACTTTTTCAGCGTGCCCCTATTGTTTTTAGAACTTCTGGTGCTCGGATGTGCAATAATATTTTCTAAAGTGTGAGAAGTGCAGTTATTTCCTCTAAATGGAAATATTAGGTATGCATATAAGAAAATTTGTAAGTTAACGTTTGCTGGTGTCTGGGTAATATGGACTTCCCATGTTTGAATTTTTCACGTCTAGTAAACATTTTGTATGCAATTTTCGGATACTTTTCGGCACTCCACAGTTCAAATGGAACACTATGAGCCAACAATTGTCAAATTATATAGAAGTTTAAGGATCGAAAGATGGGCGCTACAAGGCCATGTTTTACACATTTGTTATGGTGAGAACAAAAAGTATGCACCTTACAAAAAACTAATTACACATTTGAAATCGGCACAAAACTATCTACAAACAGCTGAAATTTGATTGCTCCAGGGCGAATATTAAAAAACTGTTTTCGAGTAGCTTCTCTCCTTAACCAGAAAAAAACTCACAGATTCGCCGGAAAGGCGAAGCAACGAAGGGGCAAGCAACAAAAAAAAGATTGTTATACGAAGTAAGGCTACCAGCTAACTCCTTTAGGATCCGATCTCCAGTAACTCGACAAAACGCGGGTGTTGGTAATACGGCCGCACCAGGAAGCGAAACGGTATTCGTTCTGCCTGTCGTCTCAACGCGAATAAGCGGTGAAAGTACAGCGCGTACAAAGGTAGTAGACGTCTACTGATGTATGTCGAGATAGCGCGAGCGACCGTGCCCTTTTGATCAACCTTCGCATTTTCTGCCCGACAGAAACACCGCGCCCGTTACCCCCCCCCCCTCCCCCCCCTACCCCAAAGGCGCACCGTCCCTTCGCCGGACAAAAGACGGGAAGGGCGACTCCTCTCTACTTGAGGAGTCATCTATGTCAGGCCTCGCACTCGGGGCAAGGTTATCGCACGCGCACTTCGTGCGACGGAGATGGCCGGCTCGTTTCATATCTGCTTGAGCCGCGTTCATCTGCCGCGCTCGCGCGATCTTCCCTTTTACTCCCAGGTCGAACATGCCAGGCGCAGAGTGATGTTATCAATTTGGACATTATACGGATCACGACGGCGACGACAAAAACCCGCCGTGAGTGTTCATATAATTGCTATCGCAATGAAAAAGACGTAGATGTGCTAACCTAAGCTGGAAGAATGGGAAATAGAAGGCGGGAGAGAGGGTTCAAGAAATGTGCGAAGAATTCGCGCAAGCGAGTGGGACTGCACCGCTTCGTCATTGGCATTTGCAAAGGCTAGTCGTCTGCAAGAGTTCACGAAGAGTTCGCTATATTATGGATCGACTTGCGGATGGAAGCGATGCTTCAACAGCACTTGCAGGGAAAGTGGCCGTACGTCCAGTCACCTCAGCACATTACGAAGTGTATTTGTCTTTTTACAGCAACTCAACGACCGCGGCCGAGTGATTAGTTGATGTCTTCTTCGGTGCCGCAGGCCTCGCGCTGTGCCTAGCACTGTCGATAATTCCACTGAGTGTACTTGCTTGCGTCGGACACCTCTAAAAGACTACCAATATGAACTGATGTGAATGTTTATACTTGCCAATTAAGCAAATCATGTCACAAACAAATGTGGCATGAACCTTCTCCAGGCTTCTCTGAGTTCCTACTAAATGCATTCGAGTGCTTTTTGGCATTACCGTTCGAAACTAAGAAATAAACAATCGCTTAGCCCTCTCGTAAGCCGTGGCGTGCTTCCTACATTTAATAGAGCGATTTTGAGATATAACGCCGCCCTCTTTATGCGCAATCTACTAATGATTGTCATAGAAGAGATTTCGCGTTGGTGTAATGCTGTGCACTTGGCACACAAACTTTACAGACGCAGAGTGGTGCTCTATAGCTTTGCGCAGATGTCCTCGGGCTAATTCGAAATCTGCATTAGTGGAAACGTCGATATTGCCTTACAACGAGACTCATGATTGCTAAGCAAATATGAGGACGCCTCTTTCTTCTCGTGCTTCTCCACTGTTTGTCTGAAGTTTGCAGCATTGTTAAGTTTTTGTGGAATCGATACAACGGGAGTGCAATTGTTTGTTGCAGTCACGAATGGCGTAGCCAACTTTGTCGTGGAAGTGATGGTGCGCGTCTTCAACGCAACTCGTGTGGACATATTGGTGGCTTCAAATCAAGGTATGGACATTTTAACCGTGTTTTTTCATGCTTCTTGCACTGCCCATGTGGGAGTCACGCGGAAGTGTGATTCACTCACATGGAAGGCATTCACAAAGGAAGTGTTACTCTATGAGTACTTTGTGAGCTTCGAGGTACAAGATTAGTAATGTGGCATTTGTAAGCATGCATGGGTGGTGAGTTCATGTACTTTCGCTGCATTCCTTTTCAGTTCATGCGGCCAGAGTTATAAGCTCAAAACTCCACTTGTCTGCGATTGTAACCTCCACAGTGAGAATCACCTCCAACGAGATATCTGGTTTTCTGAAACGTGCGCACGACGGGCTGCCCACTACAAAGTTCTACGTCATATGCCTCCTCTCGCTACAAGAATAGCTGCAGCATTCATTCCCACTGGTGAGATATCTTCAGTCAAGTAGCCTGCTGCTGAAGTCCAGGTCGTGGAGAACTTCAGGCTCGTATTCGTTGGGGAAGCGGGAAACTTCGCATACGGTTTACAAAAATTATTGACGAAACAATTTAAATGTCGGCCTGGGACAAGGCAGGTCCAATACAACTGAACTCAATCTCAGTTATAACTAGGGGTGTGCGAATATCAAATTTTTCGAATACGAATCGAATGCGAATATCCACCTACGAATATCGAATCGAATATCGAATATCAAAGGAAAAATGCCTCCACAGTAACAATATTTTATTTAACATGTAGCTATTTGAAAAAAAAATCATTAAAAGCCTGACTGGCAACACAACATACACTGCTATCTCCAGAACACAATGTCCAGGCCAGCACAATGCACATCACAACACAAGCAAATATCACGGCACAATGAAAGTAATGACTACATGTTATCATGAATAAATATGAGTTGCTCCACATGATCAGGCAGCAGGCGCTCCCTTGTAACAGACAACCCCAGTCCCCCTCCCCCCCCCCCCCCCCCCTGCCACTGAAAAGGCACGCTCGCTTGGAACAGAAGTGGCTGGTATAGGGAGTTACACGGGGCAAAGCTTTGCCAGACTGGGGTATCTGAAGGTGCCTACAGCCCGCCACCAGTCACGTGGGTCACTGTCTTTGTTCAGAAGTGGTCCCGCATAGTGAACGAGTGGTAGTGCGGCACGTTACGGCCGCATAATATTGAAAATGTACGGTTACATGATCGCCAACAGCGCTGCACGTCGGAGATGCACCAGCAATAAATCATACGTATTGGGGCGCTCGTCGCAGGCAGATATCGTGCCTCCGTGTACTTACGATGTTTATCGCGCATCTCGGTAACGTTTTAGCGATACGAACGCAGCAGAAATGTGGAAGACGAGTTATTTTATGCATGATAATCGAAACGCATATTCGAATTTTTCGATTATTCGAAGTTATCGAATATTCGAAACTTTTCAATTACACGATTTTCGAATCGAATACGAATATTTCGAATGTAATATTCGACGAATATTCGAAAATTTCGAATATTCGCACAACCCTAGTTATAACGTATACCACTCCGCAAAGGTTCTGCTGTGAAGATCACTATAAACGAACTCATTTTCTCCGCGAACTTGCGTACTCGCGCAGGAGGCCATCTACACCTGTTATAATCTCAGCGGACCAACGTTTGCTGGTAAAAAACACAGAGGACGCCCGACCTTCGCCTAGAAGAGTACAACACGATAGTGTGACCGCGTCCCGTTCGCATCAACATCTCATTCGCTTTCCAGGCGTAGGCTCTCGGTAGACACCTCGGCCGTCATGCAAGCAAAGCAACGTTTGTGCGCGAAACATTGACTGTTTCAAACTCTCTTACAATGCACGCCTACTGCAAGTACGGTTACGAAGTTCTCACTGCGCCATAATTTATCATTTTGCGAATCAGCAGAGTGTCCACCACACGCCTCTGAAGGCAATACGCGCAGCTGCAGACCTTGTTGATGATGTTGCTCCTGGTGATGGTCGATTAAGACTGAGCGCTTTGTTGTGGGGGGGGGGGGGGGTCACTTAAACCGCCCACTCGTTCCGTAATTCACATCGTGTGACAAATGGTGCAACTCTACTCGTCTCCCACGCAATATCGCATGTGTTAACGAGAGTGGACGAGTTTATACTTGTGACGGATGTTCTGCTGTCTTACTGTTGCCCATTCTCAATGAAAAATAACGGCATTAATTCCCACCAGATCAACCAGCATTAGACACATATGATTGACTCCTACTGGATTGTACTCGGTAATGGCAGTAACTTCGCCCGCCTGATATTGCAGCAAAAACCCTGCTCATTTTACTTCATGACGGCCACAAAAGAAGTAAGTGAGCATTAACCTCGCAATGTTTTTTTAAATCCTGCTGTGCTGGTACAGAGCCCGAACGTTCGCGTTAGTACATTCTCGGAGAACGTCCATGGGCTAAAATGCGCAGCCATGTGCATGCTTGTGTCTTTGTATCATGGTGGCCTCTGAGCAGGCGAGAAACTTATATATGGGCATGAAACAAATAAAAGCTGTCAAATAGCCCAACAGGGGAACTTCAACAGGGGCGTTAAGCAGCTTTTATTTTGCTTCGTACAGGTAATGCATATAGTACTCAACATACATATATATATATATATATATATATATATATATATATATATATATATATATATATATGTATATATATATATATGTATGTATATATATGAGTGAGAAGAAGGACTCACGTACGAAATGTAGTTTTATTAACGTTTCGGCTGGTGGGCCAGCCTTCGTCAGAATATCTCTCTCTCTCTTTCTCTCTCTCTCTCTCTCTCTCTCTCTCTCTCTCTATATATATATATATATATATATATATATATATATATATATATATATATATATATATATATATATATATATACAGTAATAATTACTTCGTTGCCTTCATTTTGTCATAATTTACGTTAGGCCGTTGAGTAGGAGTATGTCAGACAGTTCGTCGTAGATTGGCCTGACACAGCACCAGTTACTTTTAACGAAGTAGCCACCACAAGTGCCCTGTAAGATGGGCCTGCCACGAGACAGGAGTAGAAAAATATTAAACGATCCCTGAGTACGATGCTACATAAAATTAGAGTGTCCTCACTGCTAGACTAGAATGGCTGAATAACGTTCTGCTGTATTTTCCTTTTTATTCTGAAAGTGTAATCGGAGTTACACGTAGTTACCTCCCCTCCGAGCAGCTTCCTCTCTTCTACACTAAAGGGCTAGCAAAAAAGAAAGACCTCGCCCCCCTCCCCGCTCCCGTCCCGACCCCCAGGCCTTTTTGTGATACTTACGCCACCTAGCGTCATTATCTTTGGCAATTTGATAGTTGGTACCTGTCTTTTTTTCTTTCAAAGCGTCGACCTCAATTACCGGTTCCCGAACGCACCGCACACTCCTGTAAAGCCATACGCTTGAAGCTGCGGCACCCATGGATACCAATGAAACGGCGCAGCTGTCAGCTCGCGAGAAGACTCGTCGTAGCTTGCCGCTACACCTGGTAGTGTAATGCCTCCTCTAAGGAGGTGAAACAGCGACGCACACCTTGCTTGCTATGGCAGAGCGGCTAGTGAATTGCACTACGGGAATTAGCTCAGTGAAATCGCGATAAGCCTGAAAACAATAGTACACCGTTATGTGAACTTCTCACACTGGTCCTTTTATGACGCAGCTCAACCGCTTTCCGTCTTAGCAATATAGGCTTAGCAAGGATTAAGCCTATTCAAGGCAGAAATAAAGACGTATTCAAGAAACCGCTCTCCGAGAGCCTTTTGTTGAGAATTTTTTAAAGTCAGGACGTCTACATCCAGGGCTACGTGCTGCTTGGGCCGAGCTATGCAAGACGGAACAACTGCTCTGGATTACTGACTATCGCTCAGGCACCAAACACGGACGGAGTGGCAGGCATAACACACACGTATCCAGCGAAGGAGGAACGTTCCGGTGCTCTCAGGCTATCGTGCATACTGTCCGAGTATGAAAGAAAGGTGAGCAAAAAAGTACTCGTGACATCGTCCAGGATGTTATGTTGCAGCGCGCAATACTTCTCTCTATGTGTTATTTGTTCGCGTCGTGTCTCTGCAGTAATACAGCATTAATGTTTTTTCGAGAGAGCTACGTTGTAATGAAAAGGGAAAAAAAAGGATGGCTAAAGTCGAACTCTCCTAAGCCTAGTTATCCCGAGCGAAAGGTATGATTGGCTTCGTTCTCCAAAGGCTATGCAACAGTCACGTGGCACTGCACTGGCGAGCCTTCGAACGAGAGCGCTTGCGACTCCCCTCCGTAGTGGATCACCTAACGTGACGTCACTCCTGCCACACACACGCGCCGTTAACCCAAGGCCATTGCGACGCGATGAATGCCCCTGGCATACAGCGCAGTTCAGTAGAAAATTGCTTCACAGCTAAACAACAGTAATGTCAGCAGCCAGACTAATTTTCACTGCCTTATATTTGTCTAGTCTGGTGATTTTGCTACCACCTACGCGCAGACATTGCGTGCTCCGTTACAACGTGATATCACGGTGTCGATGATGGTGTAGAAAGCAGTCGAATATTCGTTGAAGTATATCAGTCACACTAAAAGTACACTATGCATAAATTTCACGGCCTTTGAGTGGAGGTGTGGTGGGCAGCAATTGTGTTTATGATAATATTATTTTGCAGTTTTACGTCACCACGATGTGATTATGAGGGACGCCATAGTGGAGGGCTCCGTAAATTTCTTCCACCTGGGGTTTTTAACGTGCACTTATATGCCATATCTAAATACACGAGCCCCAAGCATTTTAGCCTCCATTATTAAAGCGGCCGCCACGGCCGGGATTCGATCCCGCGACCTTCGAGTCAGCAGTCGAGAACGATAACCAGTAGACCACCATGGCGGCAGTAGATGAATTCGATATGGTTTGTCATAGTGTTTTCGATTGATGCCGCTCTACCTTACTGACATGACGATTACTAGCTAGTCTTCCTTTGCTCCCTTTAAACTCCGTAACGTTGCTCACGTCAGTAAATGGATGCAGACCGCAACCGTATCAAGGCATGCAGTGGGAGGATCCGCAGTGTATTAACCCCAATTATTTGTTGCGACCCAATTAAAAAGAATCAGGCGAAGCTTGCACTAAGCCGGGCAATGCTTGAAACAGCCAAGCTGAACGATTCTGAAGACTCATCTCTTTGCCTCTAGGTTGCTTCTTAGCTAGGTGATACAGGTTCTAGGTTACCTCTGGGTTGCTGCTAGGGTTTAGTTAGGGGATGCTACGTTGTTTGTACGCTGATTCTCAGCGCAGAGAGGTTTGAATAAAACCACAGACAGTCCGTCACAAACACGACACGGTTGTGCAAACTCCAGAGACATAAACTCGCGCGGAAACCGAGCGTAGGCACATCTCATAGAGCTACGGGCACGTCGCCGTTGGCGTAGGCCCTCCATCGTTTCGGGGCCTTGTCGCAGCCGCAGTTGCATTTCCCGTTACCTACCTTTACAAAAATAGACAGTCTATAGACAGTCTAGACCCATTTTAGACAGTCTGTAGACTGTCTGCATACATTTTTGTACGGGTAGTATTCTATCGTTGTACGTACTCGGGGTCTTCGGCTCACCGCCGCCGCTTTGCAGCCATTTGTTGGGCTAACTGATGCCTTCTTCATTTTTAGTGGACCAATGTTGAGTACTGGGGTTTACCCAATTTCTGTGGCACCTACCCGTCTATGATGATGATAGTTTTCTGGATCGACTCACAAGGAATGGTTATATGTGACCAAAAGAACGTGCGGCTCAGACTACGTGACTTCTAGTGAAGCTTGCAAAGAACTAAAATAATAAATCAGGTACCACCAATCAGTCAGGCGACCGACAGTGTTGCCTTAAGCGGCGCACATACATAATTTTTTGCGTCATATAAATAAATAAATGCAAAAAATAAGTGCATGTACAAGGGAATGCACTCATGCAAAAAACTACCATTTCGACACAGCATACATATTAGATGCAAATCAACCTGCATAAGATTTCAAGCAGGCGTAGAGTATTGTCCATGTAACCGTATCATCAAAAGGTTTTATCTAAATGCGGTGCTTTGCGTCGTTTAGACTAGGTGTCATCCAGGAGTATTGGAAGAAATGTTGCAAGTAATGAAACACTACCTCAACATTACGTAAGCTGTTTGCAAACTCTTGCTTAGTTGCCAACATACCTCGTCGAGAACCAGTGCCACTTAGAACTATCATTTTAGAGTGAACGCTTTACAGTGCGCACTTTTTACGTCACAAAGCCACTTTAGCAATTAGTCTCACTTTCCACCGAAATGATTTCTCAGTTATTTGGCCAAAATATGCCATTGTTTATTCATTTATTTACACTTCAGCTACATCACCGTAAGGCATTGCGTTGGGGGAGGTGGACATGGGTCACAACATAACACAAATAGCAATAGATACAACAATATACAAGGTACTTCAAAAAATAAATACCGATCGAACTATATTGAATTACACAAGCCTAATTCTCAATATCAATCGTACGTTACCCAGAGAGACTGCACTGCAGGCCACCAACGCTGCACAAAGCGGCCATAAACCGCACTTGGCATGGGAGCTGTCGTGGTGATTATACCGAAGTGGACATATTTTAGATACGCCGGTAGAGCAATTGCCGCGAAAGCGACATCTTCCAACAGAAAATGTTATATTATGTTTACTTGTCTCCTGAGCGAGAGCAAAATCCTTGAGGCAGGGGACACTGTTTCATGAAATACTAGCAGATTGGCATTTAGAAAACAATACGCGTGCACGAATGAAAAGCCGTAGAAAATGTAGTCGTGATTGCTCTGTGAAAAAGAGGTTATATATTCATAGCGATGTCAAAACTTTCGTGGAAGGCGCGTCTTTAAGGATGACCAGACACCTTACCTACTTTGATTCAACTTTCGTATGGAACAGTGTGTTTCCATCTCTTTGGTGCAATCATTGAACGTAACCTGGGTACAGTTGAAGCCCTCTTTTATGGCAAACCGACATTCCATTTTTCCTGTGCGTTGTTGAACAATAAAAAATTCGCAGCGCGCGCGTTAACTAAAAGCCGAATTCTTCTGTCTCTCATTCCCCATTAGCAGCCATTGGCATGTTCCAGTAGGAAACGTTAGTAGAAGTAGAAGTGTAAGTGTTAACTAAAAGCCGACTTCTTCTGTCTCTTATTCCCATTAGCAGCCATTGTTTACTCCAAGGTACTGCCTGGTGAGATTTCTCCTGTGCGTGAATAAACAATAAAAATTTTGTTCAAAACGCCGTTGATTGATGAAATAAACCAACGAAAGACGCCAGATGTTTTCTAAAAGCAAAACGAAAGAACGCCAGATGTTTCTAAAGCAAAACGAAAAGACGCCAGCTGCTTAACGAAAGACGCCAGATGTTTTCTAAAGCAATGGTTTTCTAAACAATGAAAATTCACAGCGTACATGTAAACTTAAAGTGAGCTGCAAGTCGTCATAACTCTCATCGAACCTTTAGTATAAACGCGCCCGATCTCACGTCGGTGATGATGTAATGGGTAGAATTCACGGAAGACTCACGGTTTACCGATGAACCTCCGCAGCTTCGCCCACTCATCATCATTCACTCCGTGGATATGCTGTGATTTTTTTTTTAATTTTTGGTTTCTGGTACGCGTTTATCACGCAATTCAGCCGTCGTTTATTAGGTTCGCTTCAGGAGCGCCGAATTATGCCAATTAGGCGGGCTCTCAACTTCCTCGTGACATGACCCCAAACACTGCACTTTTCACAATAGAAGTATGCTACGGTACAAATCTATGTAGCTGCGTTTTTTTTACCGTGGCTACGTGTAAATATATCCTCTCACAAAGATCTGTCGGCCGTTCGAATTACAATGCCAGCTTCTTATATAGCCAGGATTGTAGCCAAACTGTTCTAAGATTGAGACCAATACTTTATGTATTACTGTACACTAATGTAATAACAAATACCAGTCTGTATTAGAGCACTACACGGGCCCGGGCCGACCCGTTAGCCCGGGCCCTGCCCTGCCCGGCCCACGGCCTGGGCCGGGCCGTCCGAAGCGTTTCCCTGCGGGCCCGGGCGAGGCCAGGGCCGGGACTGGGCTTGAAGCCGCGGGCCTGGACCGGGCTTGAGGCTGCGGGCCGGGCCGGACTCGGGCCCGCTCATTAAGATGCCTAAGTCGGGCCTTCGAGCACAAGTGAACGTTATGAATTGTATGATCTAAAAGCATTCCTTGCCAAGCTGAAGTGACCGTGCAAAGAGCTAGCTCTCAGTGAAGTTTAGCAAATAAAATAGAAAAACAGTTGATGTTCTATTTATTTTTTCACCAGTATATATATATATATATATATATATATATATATATATATATATATATATATATATATATATATATATTCGGATGCTACATGACATGATGGGACAAAATCGTAGGATCAAAGTAAATACATGGTCACCAGCCAGCGTAAGATAACAGCAGCACTAACAATGGGCCAGATCACGGTTGTTCCCATGGGAGGAATAAAGATTTCGGTCATTTATTTGAGGTTGGCAGATAGGGTACATTTCATTCATATTCCTTGGTATTACGTGCCAAAACCACGACATGATTACGAGGCACGCCGTAGTGGGGACCGGAATAATTTCGGCCGCCTGTAGTTCTTAAACGCGCACCTAAAGAACAGGGGCGTTCTTCCATTTCGCCCCCATGAAAATGCGGCCGCCGTGGCCGCGGGAATCGCACCCGCGTCCTTGGACTTGACAGCCAAAGACCTTAACCGCTGAGCTACAACCGCGGGCAAAGCAACATTTCGATGCATGCATACACCCGATTTTTTGTCCACTACAAAGCGCAAGGCATCATTAATAGTCATCAACTTTCTAATATCACCTAGCGGGCCCGGGCCGGGCCTAGTCATGAACAGGCGCGCCCTGGATAAGATTAGTAATGAACGCCCAGGCCCGGGCCGGGCCACGGCTTGGAACCACGGGCCCGGGCCGGGTACGGTCATGTACACCCGGGCCCGGGCCGGGCCCGGGCTTCGAGCCACGAGCCCGGGCTGCGCTCGGGCTTCCTAAAGCGGGCCCAGGCCGGGCCGGGCCCGTGCAGTGCTCTAGCCTGTATTGCCATGACCTCTGTCTGCCCACCTGCTATTCCAGGAAATTCGTCAATATCACGGTGCGAAAAGAGACCGGTACAGACGATGTGTTCCGTGCACAAGAAGCCTACTCTCACTATCTGATACATGGAGTAAGTGCGCCTCTGCATAATTAATAATGAGCAGCGAACGCACTCTTCTCCCTCATTGTTCCCTGCGACAGCAGGGCCATGTATCCTTTAAACTACCATTTACTGCAAGTGTACTGATTAACGTCCTTTTCATGAACACCACGTTTACTAAGTTGTAAAATACCAGTTTTTCGTATGAGGCAGGAAGTGTAGCCGACATGGGCGGCGCCTGAGCTTGCAAAGACTAACTGTGCAGCAATAAAGAGGGTATTTCTTTTAATTGAAACCTTGGAGGCCTTATGATGCAAGTGAACATTTTTTTTTTCGAAATCATAAAATACACATACATTACAACAAGACAGAAGTACAGAGGAAGAAGAAGGCTTGAACTTATGAAAAAAAAAGGTATTGAACATGGAATGTTTATGGAGCCAATATTTTGGCTACAGAAGTCGTCTTCGTGATTGTAGCAACTGCCTTCCTTAGTAGCGTGTAGGTGCACATTTTGAGCATTCTTGCTCAACTTCAAAAGCTAAACGTAGAGGAAAGGAAGCTTCTACGCAAACAAGGGGAGCAGGCGACTATCGGAGGCAGGGAGATTGGCGTGATACGCTATCACAGGTGTTGTACCGTGAGAGAGTGAGGAATGGACAAAAGAGAGGGGTGGGGTGATTACCCTGGGCTTTCGCGAGTGTTGGTCACGTTGACAAAGTCGAACGTGGAGTGGAGCTATAGCATTGTACTATTATTCCGCTGGAGCTGCGAAAAATGGCGCCATTGTACTTTTCCA
Source organism: Rhipicephalus sanguineus (assembly GCF_013339695.2). Classification (NCBI taxonomy): domain Eukaryota; kingdom Metazoa; phylum Arthropoda; class Arachnida; order Ixodida; family Ixodidae; genus Rhipicephalus; species Rhipicephalus sanguineus. The sequence goes on from NC_051183.1 coordinate 96,540,184, forward strand.
AGAGCCGCATCACAGAATGGGCTGACTATCCTGTGGTGTGGTTGCCATGGCAATAAAAGTGGAGTAAAGAGAAGTTTGGGCCATTGATGAACGCCTACAGCTTAGCTTGCGTGCTACGAATACCTATATTAAGTGAAACAAATACCAATTATTGCGAACGAGAAACTATCCGAAGGGTGGTGCGTTTACCGGGATGCTCCTTCTAGGATAACAGAGATATGATCTTGTTTTTGTGACGTAGCAAAGTGTGTGGACTCCACGCGTTGACCGACGCATCTGATCACGTGGTTGAATATCATTTTCTATTTCATTCAGGTGACAGACGTGCTGTTCGCCCACATTGCAATGTCTGAGTACCACAGCACGTGTACTGAATTCGCCTTTACCCTGGAATACCACAGGTTAATCTACCTGTATCCCTCACCCACGGCACTGAAAAGCAGTTTTACTGTTCTGAAGATATTCTCAGTCGCTGTGAGATGTTGCTTCGAGTAGCCCATCATATCAATGTTTCTATTTTATAGGCCTGCCTGAAAAAGCTAACATAAGTACATGCGTAGCCCAACCTTCCGGCATAGACACTTTTGCGAGAGCGCAGTGCGTTCCATATTGACTTTTGCACTTGTTAATGAATTTCAGGCGTGGTGCTTCGGCGGAATCTCTCTAGGCCTGATTGGTTTCGTCTATCGAACCATCACCTACATCGAAGAAAGGTTGCCTCGCGTAAACATTGTGGGTAAGACGTTTTAACCGGTTGAAAACAGAGGTGAGCACGCCTTTTTATTTATTCGTAAACACAGAGCATTTAGTGTAATAATCCGTTAGATTACATTGTATACCGTGCCACTTTTTTGCAATATTCTGCTTTAATGAAATCGCATATGTGGTACGCTAAAGAAACGAAATGTTATTACGTGCTCAATATGTATGTCTCTTCAGATTATAACGATAGATAATGCTTAGCACTGAACATGCGATTTAGCCAAGCGGCCGTGAGGAAAAGATGTTTTACAGGAAACCAGACGTCGTTTATTAGGTACCGCGTTTATTATTACCACTACCTTCGAATCAAGCACAATGGCAAAAATAAGCGTAAAACTGCTTATAAATATTGTGTGTAGCACTTGGCATCGCCTTCAATCTTGTGATTTTTCTTTTATTCCTTGCGCTAATATGTCTCAGCCACAACTAATTAAATTAAGTAATTTATCCTTTTAGAAGAATAATGAATTCTTTTAGGAGAGAAATTAAATTTGCAAAGCTACATCCCGGAAGATAGTTCCGATTAACCGCTTAACCTCAAACGTCATGCGGTACGCGAGCATGCGAGTGCCTAACTGGCTAGAGTTGTATATAAGCTAATACTAACGTCAAGAGCTCGTTTGTGTCCTAAATGCATTGACGTTACAAAAACCGTCTATACGCATCGAGCGATAACAATAGCCTCCGCGAGTTGTAACTACGGTGGGGCGTTTTGAGGTGGTTTGTCGCTCTCGTGGTTATACTTCTATAAACAGCGGGACAAGCATGCAAGCGAAGAAAAAAAAACGAGTGCGTGTGTATATGTGCGATTGAGATAAAATGTGTTCGCACAAAGAAAACAAGACGTCAGCACAAAATGTTCTATGCGTTTCTCGCAATGTTACTGTCGTTACTTGCCCGGTTGCCACAAAGCACATAAAGTTAGCGGCACAACACAACGCCTTATTTGAACACCCGACTCGAAATACCTGGTGTTGTTTGTTGCTTTGCAAACGGATGCTTGAGATGCACTTTTCTTATTTCGCTTGTTTTGCATCACCAGTAAAATCCAGCAGGAAGCTGAGCATGCGTACATTGCTGATGGCGTACCTGTTCTTGGCATTCATCATCGGGCATTACTTCACGGGAGGATACATCAGGTTTTTGAACAAACCAATAATGGAAAAGGCTCCTGATGCTAAAGAAAGACATCGGTCGTTTCTTCGCAACGGCCGCTTGCAGTTCTGCATGAGCAAATACGCATTCGTGAATGGCATAGTCACGGTAAGCGTTCGTGGATCTCCTGAGTTGGCGGTATTTGTGCAAATTTATTTTGTATTCACGTGTCTGCGTATTAGCATCGCACTACGTATGGAAAGAACATTACACATGCGAGTTATCATCGAAAAAGGTAATATAAATTATTGTTGCTACTTTTTAAATTTAAGATGGTACACGGACAAAACTGAGACGTTTTTAATGCAACAAAATTGAAGTAATTAGGCAGCGATGTGTATCCAGTAAAATTGCTGCTAATATACGTTTTCGTGTTTTTATTGTACTAACTGTTATGCGACGCTCCCGAAATTTCACAATCATTCGCTTGTTTCTAGTAGTGTTTACACGCAGCTCGATCTGAAGCAGAATCGCGAATGCATTTTTTAGCACAAGTTACATGTTGTCCACAGCAGGAGAAACGTCTAGCTGTGACATGGTTTTCTAATTAACCAGTTTTCGTTTGCGTGCCCACGCCACGCTTTTCTGCGAAATTTTAAATCTCATCTGCCCGCCTAATTTTCTGCCTTCCCCTGTAGCCCTTTTCTTCTTGAAGCCAGTCCAATGCTCTTAATGACAAGCGGTTATCTTGCCTCCTGGCTACATGCCCTGCCCATGCCCATTTCTTCTTGATTCCCACGAAGATGTCCTTGACCTGCGTCTCTTCCCTGACCCACTCAGGTATCTGTTTTTTTTATATGATATATAAGGAGATGTTGGCGCACAATTATGGCGCCGGCTACTCCTTAGCCCTTGAGTAAAACTTGAACACATATCTCAAAATAAAACATACAAGGCAGATCATGTAAAATAGAACACTCGGGCACACATATGCAAAAACACACTTATAGGCACATATCACAACAAAATGATAAAGAAATGTTCCAAAGTCAGCGAATGAAGTCTCTGATAATGTCCGTCGTTAATATTTGGTCCGACTAGCACAAAACAGCAGAGCACACGTCTGGTCTTTAAGAAGATGTATTCGCTCGTGAGTACAAAACAGTCGATACGTTATTCACTTCAGCACACACATATGATGGGTGTCATATGAGACTGCGCATGATAAGTACATGTGTTATACAAATGAAAGTTCGGTATTTCTTAGTACTTGTCAGCAATGCCGCTGTCTTGTCAGAAACGTGTTAACGCTTTTAAAGCTTGCGTCTGTAAAACTCTTGTTGGCCACGGGCCCAGAAGTTTCCTCAAGCTAAACGGTCTGCGGTCTAATGCCAACAGTTCCGATTTAAGACGGCGTCGCGGCGTGTCATGATGTGTACAGTCTATGCGGACGCGACATACGTCTTCATCTATAAATCCACATTCGCATTCGGGAGTTTCAGCTCTACCAATTCTGTGCAAAAAAATGTTTTGTGTATGCGGTGCCTAGCCTCAATCGGTGAATAAGAGTTTCCATACTTCTATCTAATGCTATCGTAATTTTGAATTCAATGAATGGATCGATGTGATATAAATCACAGCTCTTTGTACTTTGGTCAAACCAAGCAGTTTTGCTCATTCTGAAAGTTGTAGCCTTTATAAGACCACGCAATTCATTGTTCGAGATTGGAAAAGAAATAGTAACATCTTTACGATGTGCTTGTCGTGCCGCTTCATCGGCAGCTGTGTTTCCAGGAATGTTGCAATGGCCAGGTATCCATTGGAATTTGATTTCATGTTGTGCCTTGCTTGCTTTGGTGAGCTCTTTCAGCGTTTCGTATGTCATGCTATCACTAATTACTGTCGTGTTTGCACTCGAGAGTGATCTTAATGCGGCCTGTGAGTCGCTGAAAAGTACCCATTTTCTCGCGTCTGCTGCCGAATTTATAAACTTTATAGCATACAGAATAGCGAAAAGCTCTGCTGTAGTGGATGACGTCGTGCGACATAATTTAAATGATTCCTGAATATTGAGCTGTGGTATGATAAATGCCGATGTTGAAGACGTTGTGATACTTGAGCCATCTCAAGTATCTCGTGTAGTAATTAATGGCTCCCAATCTGAATACGTCACTGTTACTTCGGGAGTCCCTCAGGGATCTGTTCTGGGGCCTCTGTTGTTTCTAGTGTACATCAATGATATTGCTCGAGATGTTTCATGCAAAGTACGCCTGTATGCAGATGATTGTGTGATTTACCATTGCATTCGATCTGTGTCTGACCATGAGTACTTGCAACACAATTTAGATAGTATCATGCACTGGTGTGTTAGGTGGCGTATGTCTCCGAACCCTAGTAAGTGTCAATGCGTCTCCTTCACTCGTAAACACGATCCATACCTGTTTGATTACACATTAGACTCTGTCCAGCTAACGCGAGCAACTGATTATAAATACCTTGGTGTACATTTTTCATCAAATCTTACTTGGAATAAACACGTTGAGTATGTTACAGCGAAATCCTGTAGAATGTTAAATTTTGTTAAACGAAACTTCCGCTTAGCTCCTCCCAAAATCAGAGAATTGCTTTATTTTTCGAACGTCAGACCTATGTTAGAATATGCCTGTGTGGCTTGGGACCCGCAGAGTAAAACCCTATGTAATATGCTCGAGCTGGTACAAAACCGTGCAGCCCGTTTTGTCAGTTCTAACTATGACTTCACGTTTAGTGTTACTGCAATAAAGGATAGGTTGGGGTGGGAACTACTAAGTACACGTAGAAAAAACATCAGATTAGAAATGCTTTTCAAAATCTTCCATGGCTTGGTCAAAATAGATAAAGAATCTTACATTTTACCACCCCATTTCTTCTCTCACAGAAGTGATCACCCTCTAAAAATAAGAGAAAGTTTTTGCAGAACAAACGTATACCAATACTCGTTTTTTCCACACACAATCTCCCAGTGGAATCAGCTTCCAAAGGAAATTGTTGACTGTCGCACTGAAACTTCGTTCAGAGATATACTGTTACGCTCATAGTTTTCTTCATTTTTTTTCCTTTTTTGTTGTTGATCTTGTTTTCATAGTTATCCATTTATGTAAGCATATGTTACCCTGTGTATTCCCCCCTGCAATAGTGCCTTCGGGCGCTGCAGGTACTTTAAATAAATAAATAAATAAAAAAATCTGTGTAAACCTGTATCACGTATCCAAGGTACACTCAGGTATCTTGTGTCTCTTAAGGTTACAGCTGTCATTTTCCTTTCCATCAATCACTGCATATTCCTCAATTTAATTCAACCTGTTTCTGAAGCCTCCAGGCTTCCGCCCGTAGGTAAACACCCGTGAAATACAGCCCTTTCTGTTGGGAGATACTGGCACATTGACATTCAAGATTACCTGAAAATTCGTTCCACCGCATTCTTATTATTCTGGTGTCTTCAGTGTCACGGTTCAGATCTGCGGTCACTACCTGTTCTAACTAGGCGTATTTGTTTACTACTTCCAGTGCCTCGCTACCTCTCTCAAACCGTTGTGCTCTAACGAGACTGTTGAAGAGTTTACTTTAGTTTTCTACACATTAATTTCTATTCCCACCACTATGTTGCGCCTGCAAATCCAATAATCATGCTTTGGAATTCGTACCCTTAGTTACTTAGCGAGGCAATCGTCGGCGAGTTGCTGGTTACTGAGGTATTCTCCATTATAGCCAACTGTTCCCAATCCAAAGCTCTGAAAACCTCCTGCAAACACGTGGTGAATAGCACTGAAGAGAACATACCCCACACCCTTCTTTATGGCAATTTTATTGCTTTCATAATGGAGGACTATCTTGGTTGTTAAGCTGCCCCACATTTCTTTAACTATTTTATATACATTCGTCTACACCCCCGTTACGTAATGCCTACATGACTGCTGAGGCTTCGAATGAATCGAATGCATTCTCGTAATGTATGATGGTTATATATCAGTGCTGGTTATATTCTCCGCACTTCTCTATCGCCTCATTGATAGCGTCAGTATGGTCTGTACTTGACTAGCCTGCACGAAATCCTGCTAGGTCCTTTCATTCATGTATATATAAGCTGGTCGTACTTCTATTAATGATTGCCTCTTAAGCTACGAACAGTAAACAGATGAGCCTGAAATTTCATTGATATAACAATTACATGCACACTCCAGGCGCATTTTGGTTGTCGACCTTGGAGTGATGTTAATTATAAAGTCCAAGTCGATAACATCGCACCGCGCATGGTATGTTCTATGTGCGAGTGAAAGCGTGAGAGGGCTGCTGACGTTCACGGCTCAAGCAGAGAACAAACGCGCCGGCCGGTCGGCGCATGTAACGGTGCCATGGGCTGGTAAGGAGGTGCTGTGTGGCTCCGGCAGAAAATGCGTTCTTTGGCCGGCCGGACGTAGTCGCCCATGGCCACGCTCGCTTTAGAGGAGACCGACAGACTGCTCATGTTTTTGTATGTGTTGTGCTCTCATTGCAAAGTTTACGTTGAAGCCGTAGACAGCACGAAGATCGCTTCGCCCGCGGCATCGGCAGGGTTTCCTGACCCCAGCGTTTTGTTGTTTTACGCCAGGTCACATGCTAGCGGAGTGAGCGGCTAGTTTAATTCGTTCCCATCGCAGTCATTCTTCGGCCCTTGCGGCGAAACTGCAACTTTTTAACACGAAAGTGTTTTATGCCGGGGTCCACCAAGACTTCAGTGACGTATTTCCGTCACGGAAATGACGCCGAAAAAATATACATGATTAGATAGCAAAAGTTCCGTCAAACGGGCATCGAACCCACGACCGCTCTGTCCGCAACAGCAGATGCCGGTTACGCTATCCACTGCGCCACGGTCACAGACTCTAGAGACTTTACATACGCGCCTTTTATATCTACCACTCTTCCGGTTGGCGGGGTGGTGCTGCCCTCTGGGAGCGGGAAAGTAAAGTAATTCGTCATTACTGTGGCTTCCGCAATTAGCACCTGCAACGCGTTACACGTCCCTCCCATTCGGACCGTTTACAATAGAAGTTTAATTTTGTCAATGCCTTAACACTCCGCGAAGTGGCAACCTTAACCAAGCGTCGTAAAAGCGTCGGCCTCGCTCACAGCTCTGCGACGCGCGCCTGCCCCACCTGGCTGTAACACCGCGTTCCCCGCTCACGCGCTCGCCCCTAGAAAAATCGCGACCGGGCTACCGGGGCGGCACGACGCGCTTTGCGTTTCCCTCTAGTCCTGCCGTGGTGTTCAATCACATCTAACATGCCGCGGGATGGCGACCAAGTTCTGCGTCCAATATGCGACGCTCTTCTGGGTATCACACCTAGTTCTCTGATTACGCTTTCACCGTTAACTACTACAGCTACCACAAGGGTTTGTTAATCATTTAGCAGGGACGTTAGTCGTCGGGATGGAGATGTACCACCAATCATCAAAGTGGGCACATCCACGTCAAACGGTGCTAGAGCTGCCATACATCAATATACATTGTGCAAACTCTCTTATATCAATGTAAGGTAAACATTCAGTTACTTCGGTAAGGGCACGCTTTACTTTCGTGTCATTCCGATTCCTATGACGGAGGGATCACCCATGTTTTTTCAAGTCCTCGACATATCCTTTCTTATGGACGTCAAGGACCTAAAACATCATATCAGCCGATCAGCCACAGTGAACCGCTTGTTGATAAATAGGCGGAACAGGGTGCAGTTCACCCTAGTTAAACTAAGAGTAACAATGCAATGTTGTCCTTGATTCAATATTTGGAGTAACATCGAATAATTAACGTGTCAGTGTCCCCAGTGAGTCACGAGTATATTCTTAAGGACAAAAAGAGAAATCTCCAACCACAAGGTTTATTTTAAGAAACCCGACGTTTCAAAGCCTGACCGGCTTCTTCTTCAGGGGTGAGATGGTCCGAGGTGCACGGCGCCTATATGCGCTTTCTTGCCGACAGTTGCCGCAAGCCTTGACAATAGAGGGGGGGGGGGGCAAGGTCCCCGTGGTGCGGGTGATGTTTTCCGCTCAGACTTCTGCCGAATGATTACCTTTAATTGAGTATATTCTTGCATCGTTTGCAGCATTCGAATCACACATCAGTGAAGCTGCTCAGAAATGTAGTGCACAGCTGGTCGAAGTTTAAAACAACCACCCCAGATACCTGTCTCAAGCGGACCAGAGAACGGCAAGCTGTCTACTTTGGAACGTCTGTTTACTTGGAGAATTACGCCGCTTCCCGCGAAGACCAAGTTCAGATCTCCCGGGTTTTTGCTGATGACGTGATGTGCCCGGCGTCGATATTCCTCCCTAAAGCTTCGCCTTACAAGGAACTCCTGGATACTGCGTGAGACACCGCTCCTGTACCATTGTATTTATGCTACATCTGAGGCTATGTTAGAGCAATTCTATTCGTTGTATTGATTGTACTCGTTGCAGTCGTAAACCTCGGCTACTGTACTGACAAATTTGGGGTATAAGCCGGGAGAGCAGCGAAGAAGTGCACCACATATCGTGATTCCCAGCCCATCTATACAGCTCAGTTAACCCGCTCGGATGTAATCCCAACGAGCAGGCCCACCGGATAGCGCGCGATTTCACGTATCGCGCTGTCGAGTATAGTCAGGCTCGTAGTGAGGTCGCCATCTACGAAGATCCGTTATTTACTTTCTACGAAATTATTGTGTTTCCCACTACCGTTTGGCCAGGAGAAAGTTTCCACCCCGAATTCAACAAACCTGAGGCTAGCAAATTTATACTTCTGTAAATCCGTTCGTATCCTACCCCTCGGTTCCTTAATAGGATTGACTCTGACCACCCACAGTTGTGACCCAAAGGTGGCCATGGATGGATGGTGGAACTTTATTAAATATAGTCCTGAGAGATGCGACTAGCGCGCAGTGGGCTTCTCCCACGTTGGGACGGGCAGGCTTAGCCTGACCGCCGCATCGTGGGCTCTCTGGACGCCCAAAGCTGATCCCCCTTGTTGGGGCTTGACTCATGCTCTTTTGAACACATGTTCTGGCTGCGCGCAGACCTTAACGCCTCTGCACGCATCACGAAGGGGCGATGGGAGGAATCCCTGAAGATCAGCAATCTCTACACCCAACCCCAAGACGTTCAGAGGGCCCACGACATCGCGGCGGAACTTCGACTCCCGGTCCCATCGTGGGCGGAGCCACCAACTTGATCTTGGGGGACCTTCAGCTGCCTAGATCTGAGTTCCCCAGGCCTAAAATAAAGTTCTTGTCATGTCGAAAGACGCCTTGAAAGAAACCGTTGTAAACGCGCAGGGCTAAAACTCCTGCTGTAGTTTTCTTGGAGAACACTACAGCTATTTGATAATAGCTATCAAAAATTCTGCAACCGTTTTGAAGATTTATCAGAAACGGCTTTCAAGCTTTTAGCATAACATTAAAGGTCTTGGCTTGACACCTTTGCTAAGTGTTCAAGCTTACGCCGAGAGCCGTATCTATAAAGTAAGTTTCTCTGAGATTGGAATTTTAGGACTGTGATGTTACTTTTACTACTTTCAACGCAACATTGAAGACTCTGGAAAGGCGCTATTAGCTCTATCAAATATCTTGCCAATTGAAGGACTGTATTCAGGCCGCGCCTGGGGCACTAAAGAGATCGGTAGCTTCCCAGGCTTGCTGGATTGCCAAAAGTTGATCCGGGAGATCTGGACTCCTCGCTCAGATTTCATACATTTTTTTTTTTAATTTGTTACATGTAATCATTGCCACGGTATTAGGTAATAATATGCGCTACCGGTCGTTGAATTGGTAAGGGCACTTGTAATGTGGAGTACAATGTGTAGTATACTGTTAGAGATAATGTGCGGTTGTTGCAAACCGTTTTGTTTTTGGTGATATATACCGAATGTCCGTGAACAACACAGGTATAACAAAACTCCTTTAGACAAAATGCATGGTGCTCTGAATGCCAAGAAAGCGCAGAAAAAATTTAGTAACCATTTCATGCATTTCTCTCGCATATACATAGGTTCTTAAACTGCACGCTTTCGGACTACTAGTATGTCCGCGATATGGTTTTCTACAGCGCATGTTCAAAATGACCACCCCATATTGGAAATTTTTGTCACATTTGTGCTACTGGCACTTCACGTGATAAAGAAATTAAGAGTTGATATCCGAATAATTATTGGCCGCGAGAGGCGCCTATGGCCATGAAGGCACATGGCCATGGATGTGGTAATCGGAGTGTCCATTTTCTATTGATAACCTTATCTTCTCATACTTTGTCGGCTTATGATATTGTCTGACTTCGCCAACTACTTAATTTTCAGTGCAATAAAATCTATCAGCATGATTTCGTGCGGATCGTTCTCTCTGAATTTCTTACTCACTGATTTTTTTCAATTGAGGGGTGAATTAATGTTGTGTTCCAAAATACCAGAGCAGCTGTAGAATAAAGAAGTGTTCCAAGATAATTTTTCCGACGGGTTCTACCTAACGTGCACGCGAAATAACACACGAACGTTGCCCTGCAGCTGTGATTTGAGTCAGTCAATCAAGGAGAAATTAGAAGGCCTACAACCCACACAATTTTGAAACTCGTAGGAAATGCGCACACTTACTATATGTTTTTCACCACTCAAGAGGACACGGTGTACCACAGTCTCGCCGCTCGCCTGAATCAGTGGTTACCTTTCAATTTTTGATAACGGGGGCACGCACAGGTTGCTTATGGGGTAACTCCATTGGCGGGAGGCAACAGTAAAAACTGAAGGCAAATGACTTAGGGCACGTCCATCCTTTTGAAGCAATTATTCACGTTAATGTAATAAGGTACCTTTCGTGATGTATAATGCGTGACGATATCACTATGATGTGATGTTTAGTGCATCGCTGTTCCATATAACTATGTCATCTAAATGGTTCGCTGCGATAGTAGTCCCCCAAACGACCGGACTCGTCCCGAAGGTGATCTTAGTTGATGGCGCCCTCTGCCCTAACAATATTGCGCCGGCAACATACACGGTGCTAGGAGACGCGCCTTCGCGCTCACGTGCTTGGTACAATGAATCTTTGTATTTAAAGGTCCCCTAATTCGTACACGAAGAGGACAGTGTCTTCAAGGCGATATGTGGCTATGGTCACGTTTCAGTGCCAGTCTGTCCTGACACCTGATGTTCATTGGTCGCCGTTTTATTAACATCTCAAATGATCGACAGGACGACGGCCCAGCCGGTAACGCATAAGCCATATGAAGAAGCACCACGGTAACCACTTCATGATAACCTGTGGACGACATCGTTAATTCATCCAGAATGGCATTTGGTGCAATCCAGAATGGATTGCAGAAACCCCTTGAGCAATTGCGCAAAGAGGTTCTGCAATCTAAGCATTGTGCAGATCTCTTCCCTCGCCTTTGTCCCTATACGGGAAATTCTTCCACGTTAATTGTTGCCATTTTGCATATTTCATCTTCAATTACTTTTGTTGTAGTGGTAAATGCTGTGTATTGCAGGGCAATGAGGATAATCGCTACTGGACTGAAAGACAAAATGGGGAAGCGATACTGGGATTGTGCTTATCCGCGGTCAACAGCCATTGCATCTCAAGATGTCTGGTACCCGCTGCAAATGAATGCTTTCGCGCTCCCATTCATGGTTTTGGCGGCGGGTCTTGCTGTTTCCTGGGTGGCATTTCTCTGTGAATTTTTTGCTGCACTGTGATGATATTGCGACGACATTCGCCACGACGTATCGAACATAGATGAATCTGCTCGCTTTGCACAAGTTTTTTTTTTCTTCAATTCAGTTGCAAAAGGACGAGCCGATGCCATTCATACGCAAGGAAAACGATCTCTCCGGACCTTTGTCGATGCATAGTATCTACGCAAACCGGTCATAAAAAGTCTTGGATTCAACACGTACACAGGCACGAAGTTTAAACCCTACTCGTATGGAGCCACCCCGAAATGAACCACGAATAAATCTTCTGTCAGTACAGACAACTAAGTTGCCACTGCAAAAGTGTCCGAGGTGTGCATTGTCCAAAGCGTCCATTGCTGCGTCCAAGTGATGCTAAATACTGCTAAATAGGACAAATGAGAGAAAATGCAAGAAACACTTGTAGTCCGCTTATTTACTTCTTGAAGCGCGTTCCACCAGAGACCGTTATTTGTGTTAAAATGGAAGGCGTTCTTATTTCGTAACTTGGGTATCTGACAGTGGCACTCGCATGTCGGCGTTGGTGTGTTCTGGTGTACTCTTTGGGTTAAAATTCCATTTCGTCGCATTGCAGAAGCGGATCTCGGAAGCCACGTAGAAGGAATCGCGTGGTTGAGATCTTCTCTGCCAGGTGCCGCGACGATCCCAGCTGCTAAAAAGAAAACCGCATTGTCTTTCAATCAACTCATCCAATCCATTTGTATCAATTAGCCTGATAGGCAATTGGGCCTTGTCTTAAGTAAACTTCTGTTCCGATATCAGATGTACCCTATAACTGCTACCTTGAAACAGAACCATCGATTTCGTGCCAGTTGCATATTTTTAAAACTTTTTTATGAATATTCGAGAAACTGGAAGAATACGCCCGACCGGAAGTGCTTGGAAAAGAAACGACAATGCTACTCTTTGCTCGTGCCAGTAATACATAGGCGTTCATATGTCTTGTAATCTAATCTGCACAGTACACGCTAAAAACAAGATTAACAGTGCCAACAGCATGCTTGGATACTGCCGTCGCAACATTTCCGCTGATCCCTCCTCAGTTAAACCAATACTTTTAATAGCCTGAATCACCTTCAACAGCCTGCTTCAGTGTAGGGTCCTATGCATGTAAAAGCAACTACTACCCTGAAACTTGTTCAAAATAGCTCTGCTCGTTTCTAGCTCCGTGACTATGCAATCGCGCGGCTAGCACAACAGCCATGAAATCATGCCTTTACATTTCAATACTGGCAGCACGTGGAAACTTTTCACGCTTGAACTTTTTTCAAAGAATATATTACCAACGCGTTCTTCACGACACATTTATTTTATCACCGCATTATATGTCCCATCATATTAATCATCGCTATGGACCTCGACAGCAGGTATGGTGTTGCTGCGGCGCTAGGACTGTCAGCGCCACCAGTAGCGGTCGCGCGCGTGATCCTGTCGTGACTTGTTCCGGACGCGCTCTTTGCATGATGTTGAGGAACGAGCAGCGCGGTTAATTGTGTGGATTCCGCAGAAGTGAACACGTAGGCAGATATTTAAAAAAAAAGCACTCTTTTTCGCGGCAATGATACGCCGGCAATTGTGTTCACGTTGTTAGGGAGGAAACTCTCTCCAAATGTGCGCGTACGCACCCGCTCTCAGCCACGACTGACTAGTAGCGCGCCGCGCCCTGGGTGGCGTCGCTTCTTCAGTCAAAGTAGAGTCACTGGAATAATTTGAGAGTATCACATCTGTCTTCCGCCCGCTGCCGCCGATGCGATTGGCTTACTCGCATCACGTGACCTCTCGCCGCCATATCCCTTCCAAGCGCTTTGGTTGCAGGCGCGTTGAATGCAGAGCGTGGCCGGACATTTAGCAGTACCACGGTCCCTAAAAGTACTTCGTCGCTTTTTAAACGCGTTATGCAGATGCCAGAGAGTAGCTCACCGGCAACATTCGGTTGCCGGTGAGCTACTCTGGGAATTTCGTATATTTTTGCATTCCGTGTGGGAAACGTTAACGTCAAAGACCGTCGTTCTACGTGGCTGCATAGTTCGCCGCGGAATGAATTCGCCCCCCTCGAAGAACAGTCCTTTCTGCAGTGAACTACACAAACTTCGCTGGAAGAGCTCTCATACTTCACCTTTTCGGTTCGCTATGTTCAGCGATATTGAAAACTACACACTACATACCTTTCTATTTGCTGGGCTGTTTATATCTCGATCTGTTGAACATAACGTGCATGCGGCTCGAGTTATAAGCGTGTCACGCAGGAGAGCGAAATCGAAGATTTATTAAAATAAAAACTGTTTATTGTATACATTGAAGGCAATTGTGGCATGATCATTTGCCATTGCGCAAAACAGAAACAGAAAAATGTTGCTAATACTGCATTGCGCCGAGCGTACCTTTATAATACTGTTTAGTGGGTGAGAATGGGTCACAGCAAAAAAAAAATGAAAAAACGAAAGAAAACGGCATATCTCAGGCATTCAGGGAATCGATTTCATGCGAGCCCTAGGTCTATATACATACTGTGTTGCAGTAGCATGCTCGTTAAAAATTTTCTGGATGGGCTATTTCTGATCAAAATAACATAAAGCACTGTGCCGAGGAAGTTTCAATCAGAATGCATTACAAAAAAAAAAAAGTTGAAACTAAAAGCAGTGCAGAAACCGAACCCCAGCTGTTTACGCGCTGGCAACGCCAACAAGAAAAAAAAACTGTTTGTCGGAACACATTAAAATAGTTGCAAATGCACTGCAACGTTGGAAATATTAAGGAGACAGAAAAAAGGAAGAGAAACAAGTAGTGATGTCAGTCGTTTTTGATGGTCTATTTTCTACGTATCTGTTAGGAAAAGACAAGGTATTCACAAAATAAGATGCACCTTAACTACCGCACACCGATTCGCCCGTAGTTCGGCTGCTGGTGCTCCGAACCGAGAAATAGATACGTCACGCACAACTTACAATTACCGTACACACACCACTTCTATTGCACATAACGCCCAGTTAAACAGCAAGCGTGGTGCGCAAGCAAGGTATGCGTCAGCGATCAGTCGAATGACGTAATGTTGAATGTTCTCTATGTTGTTCGATAATTTCTGGAGTACGCTTTGAACTGAACCTGAACACCGACTGTAAAGCTAGCGCAAACAGTCAAGATTCACCAAGTGTCGAAGTAAATGGCATCTCGCACCAAGTCATTACGCTAATACAACTATGTTTACAGCTCCGGACCTAGCGAACACACCCGGCCGTGACACAAAATAAGACCGATGAAGCCACGCAGAGAGTTCGCGAGCACATCACAACATTTGCTGCACGCTTCATTAGTTACACGGCTTACCACGCAGTCGATTCTTAACTGTCGATGACTCGAAATCACTTCTAATATCCTCTTGAAGAAGCACACACACATAGTGCCGTTACGCTAAGCGTAACACGGCATCGAGGCGAAAAGATCGGTCACTTCTCAACACCCGCTACCATCGCGCAGGACGGTCTGGAAGGGAAATGGCCGCCACCGCCCAATGTTGCCCGCGTGCAGCCTACCTTTGCGGTACTCTGAAATTTTCCAGTGACTCTAAGTCAAAGCTGAAGTGCACTGCGCCTATAAGGTAGGTCAATAAAATCAATAATTGTTGGGGTTTAATGTCCAAAAACCACGATATGTTCATGAGGGACGCCGTACTGGAGGGCTCTGGAAATTTCGACCACCTAACAACTACTGCATAAGCATAGCCTCTTGGAAATTTGTTCGATGTTATTTTTACTCGCGCTATTTTGTTGTCATTTTGTTTGTATTTTAAGCCATTTCCCTCTCTAATACTCTGCGCAATGCGGGTGAACAAATAAATAGATGATTTACTTGCAACTTGTGTGCAGAACACCAAGCAAGAGGGACAAAATGTGCACTTATTTGTATGTTTTAGGAGCTGGCTCGCCAGGTTCTTATGACGGGGCAATTTCCCGCGTCGTAAGCCTAACCTTAGTTTCATAGGCGGGCGCTACAGGCGCAGCTCGCGCGAAAGAGAAGTCTTCTTCCTCATCTTCTTCGAGCGTGTTGATGATATTAATGCAGGCAAAACCACAAATAGCATAGCCAACTGTAGCATGCGCACGCTCGCGCGAAAAAGAAGTCTTCTTCCTCTTGCTCTTCGAGCGCCTTGGTGATGACATTAACGCAGCCAAAACCACATTTTCTCGATTTCCTCGACCACACGTTCGGTCACAGCTGCAAGGTCTGAGACCGCTTGTGGTTCGACAACAGCCTGACCACAATCGCTACTATAAAAACGTGTGACGTCTTTACATGACAGTACAGGAATTGTATGGAGCATTCACGGTTTACCCGATTATCTCCAAGCCAACTCCTCAATCATCATTCACTTCGTGTATATGGCGTGATTTTTTTATATATAAAATTATATTTATTGTTCAATAATACAACGCAATCATAATGACACTTTTATGTGGCTGCAAACATGGCGATAAAATAAAAGGCATGGCCCATTTTCACTACTTTTGGCTTGAGTTCTGGCTCCTCTTCAAATCTTCTCAATGGCAGCCCTTAATAGTAATAGTATATCGGCATTGTTTTTCCCTACTACATTAAGAATTAACTTTTCTGATTTAGAGACCAAGCACAGCATATAATGCCTGTATCAGTCACGTAGCAATCCGTAGTATGCGAATTCTCAGGATCTTTTGAGAATGGGAAAAGTGATACAAATAAGTGGGACCGTTACGGGCACAAATTGACAGAATCTTTTAACAGCGGGAGAAAGGGAGAGAAGTTATCAGAAAGCAGAGAGGCCTGAGCTAATGCACTCTAGGCTGCTACTCTGCAGAGTGGAAGAGGGAAAGGGGGAAGGAGGAGCGATGAAAGGTGATGACGGGGAAAGGAAGAAGTGATGCATTCTAAAAAAATCCCCCGCACCTCCCCGAAGGGGATCGTGAGAAAATGCGAATGCATTTGGGTGCACCCGATGAGTGTGCGATTAATTAATGAAGAGAGACGAGAGTGTGCAAGTAGAGGCGTAATGCTCCAGTTGCTTTGTGTTACACTTCGTCCTAGTGGTATCGTTGCCGCGAGAGATTCGACTTCACCGACTTCCATCGCTATCAAGACACGAAAGCGCGCGCTACCTGCATGATATATATAGGTCCGAGAGCGGAGAGGAGGAGCGCCCGAGCTCTCTCCGCCGAGCGAGCTCCGCGATGCGAGCGCCCTCACCGGGTACACTCCTCCTCTCCCTTACCCTCCGCTGCTTCGCGATGCGAGCGCCATCACACGCCCGCACGCTCCTCCTCTCCCTTAACCTCCGCCGCTCACCACCTGCTCCGGTTGCCAGGCGCGGCGCAGCTGTTGCTAGGGGCGAGGAGGAGCGCGCGCGGAGAGATCTGTGCGCACGCCGGCCAGGGACGCAGGACAACCTCCGACTAAGAAATGCATTCGCATTTAAAACACAAGGGCATACAAACACGGACACGAGAAAGAAGTCACGACACAACAAACGCCGGCGTTTGTTGTGTCGTGACTTCTTTCTCGTATCCGTGTTTGCACGCGCTGCCTTTTTAGAATAAATACTTACCAGCTAGCTCAGCACCCTGTTATTATAAGAAGTGATGCGTATATACAATAACCACATATCATATTGCTGCCGCCGCAGTTTGCAGTCCACTCTTACAAAAATAGATTTGACAGTCTATAGACTGCCTAAAAAATGGGTTTAGACTGTCTATAGATTGTCTAAGGCCATTTTTGTACGGCAAGTTTAGTGCTCATAAGAAAATGTACATCTGCAATTGCAGCAGTTGTTGACACTGTCTGATCACACATTGGTGACGAAATACCACTTTCACTTTGTGTTGGCACACCGACTCCTGGCCGCGTTGAAGCCACCGTTTTTCGTTGCGGCACGTAAAGTGGGCAAACACAAAATTGTTGCAAAATAAATCACTTCACTGGCGAGACGGAAAAGCGATACAAATGAGCGGTACCATTGCGAGGACAAATTAACACAATCATTTAATATTAGGAAAACCGATGGAAATGAGTGGGAACGTTGTGAGCACGAGTTAACGGAGAACGGAGATTTGCGAGAGTGGGAAATTCGATACAGCGGAGCAGGACCCCTGTGAGCACAAGTTGGCAGCATTTATATGTTGACGGGTGTCTCCACCGCACTCCCACTAAACTCGCCAACGCGCCTACAGTCCCGGTCATAACTGCGCCTGAAGTCTGCGGCGCCGTCTGGTGGGGAAATCCCAGCACAATCCCTTTCGGCCTTTTGGAGCGCCTCTCGCTCACGACACGAGAACCCACTGGTTAAGCAGTTAGCTTAGTGTGACACCCGCTGTGATGTTACTCTTCTTGAACGCAGTATTAGATCTGTTTACGCGATTCCTCGCCCGACATGACGCTTGGGTAGGCTCTTTTTGCGAAGAAGATTCAAAAACCGGCGTGGCACAAAGAAAAAAAAAGCATTGTGGTAGAGCAGTTGGCTGTCACTCTGAGCGACTGGATTCAAATCCCGCTTGTACCCTGTGTTTTTTTTTATTGCGATAGCAATTATATGGACAGTCTCGGCTGGATTTTGCCGTCGCCGTCGCCGCCGTCATGCACCGTCTATGTATAAGTATGTATATATATATATATATATATATATATATATATATATATATAAAAGCCCCAAAGAAAAATAATTCAGAAAAATGCTTCCGAAGCGCGGAATCGAACCAGGGACCTCTTCCTCTGCAGCGAGTGGCGCTAGCCCCTACGCCACGAAACGCAGATCCTCCACGTAGGTAACGGCGAGCGTTATATACACACCCTTTACCGCTGGGCGGACTCAGAGACGGCTGCGCTTATAAGCGTTTCTTCATTACCAGCGAGATGGCGTTAGGAGCGCGACAGGCGCATATAAAAGTCGTCGGCGAGCTCGCTCGCTTCTTACGCAGGGAGAACCTTGCCCTTCCGCTGTCTGCTCGCGCGTTTTTTTTTTTTTTTTTTGACGCGAGAGCATTAAAGAGCTCGTTTCGCAGAAATTCTGGTGTCGGCGTCGGTGATTGTCAGCGAAAAATGGTCTTGTCTGTGACCGAAAAATCGAGAAGGATGCAAATAAAAGAAATAATAAAAAAATCGCAGCATATCCACGGGGTGAATGATGATGAGTGGGGCGAAGCTCCAGAGGGAATCATCGGTAAACCGTGAAACTCTTCCGCGAAATTCGCCCAGTACATCATATAAGGAGTGTGAAACACCGTGTATATATTAAACATCAAACTTTTATTGTATTGTTGGTTTGCGTGGTCCTTTCATTATCACCGCTTTGTGACAATGAAGGGACCTTGAAGGAACGCTGGGATCTTGGCGGCGTCGTCGCGCAGCCAGACGACTCGCTTCGGCCTCCCGCTCTCGTACGGCAGCATCCTCGCGCCGCTGCCGTACGGCGTGCCGTTTCGGCCTCCCGCTCTCGTACGGCAGGATCTTGGCAACTCGACTTGCTGCGCAACCAGCAGGAAAGAAGGAGGGAGACAGGAAAGAGCGCAGTGAAGACACGACGCGCGTAGCGTTCCTCTTCGCGTCCACGACGCGAGGTCGGTAACATGACCAACGAAAGCCAACGGAACGCGATCGTGCAAGTGCTCCGGCTTCGCGAACAATGCGCTCTTTCCTGTCTCCCTCTTTCTTTCCTGCTGGTTGCGCAGCAAGTCGATTTTACAAGTATGAACCAAATAGTCTGCAAAGAAGTTTTGCTGCAGCAAGGATCTTGGCGGCGGCGTCGAGCAGCCTTATGACGCGCTTCTGACAGAGCCATCTCGCATCTTTCATCATCGACTACAAGAAAACCATACCGCCATTAGTGTTATATGCAATTTTACTCGTATACTCACAGCGCCATCTATTGTAACATTCATAAATGGATGGATGGATGCTATGAGCGTCCCCTTTATAACGGGGCGGTAACATGTCTGCCACCATGCTCGAAGGAGAAAAAAAGAAGAAAAAAAAACTTCCTTGTTCCATGTTGTCCTAATGCCTTATCTACATTGATTAAATCTATGTTATTATGCCAAAAAATAGAAATTCACGGTCCATCTCTCTGCCTCTTAAGGCAGAATGACCTTTTTTTTCCCCAATTATTTATTTTTGTACTTTATCTCTACTTTTCTGCCACCAATACTCTAACCGTCTCTTACTTATTTCTATCGCGGGCGTGTTCAGCTTTCCATTGTTGTCCTTAAAACCCAAGGCTTCATGTAGACTCGTGCCCACACGTATACCTGGGTGAATATCACCACATTCAATCAGTGCATGTTCCATCGTTTCCTTAGTTCCCCCGCAGCATGTACATTGTTCTTCTTCGTTACTGAATCTCGCTTTATAACTACGCGTTCTAAGGCAGCCCGACCTTGCTTCAAACAGTAAAGCGCTTCCCCTTGAATTATCATAAAACCTTTCCCTCCTTATTTCGTTTTTTCCTTTTCGGTAGTTACTCAGAGCCGGCTTCTTTTCCATCGCTGTCATCCAATAAGTCCTCTCCGCCTCTCTGACCTTCCGCTTAATGCTCCTTGTTGCCATATCGCCCGCACTGCCAGCCGTATATTTACTGGTGAGGCTCCTAGTTCTTTTCCTCCACTGCGGTGTCAACGCTTTTTCTATACAAATACCTGAAAACCTTCTCTGCCCATCTACTCTTCTTCATTTTCCTCAGCCTCTCTTCGAATCTCATTTTTCTCTGCGCTTCCCTCACTTCAAAGCCTGTCCATCCCATATCACCCTTTATCGCCTCATTTGTCGTCTTCCCGTGAGCGCCCAACGCGAGGCGGCCCACCGTTCTTTGATTTACATCCATTCCTGATTGCACCTCTGACTTCATGCACACCACTGAGTTCCCAAATGTAAGCCCCGGAACCATCACACCCTTCCACAGCCCTCGAAGCACCTCGTACCTATTGTATCCCCATAAAGCTCTGTGCTTCGTAATTGCAGCATTCCTCTTTCCCTTTGCTACCGATGCTTTCTCTTGTACCTCCATATATCGATCCCCCTCATTTACCCATACTCCGAGGTACTTGTACTCGCTTACCCTCGGTATTTTTTGGCCCTGTATTAAGACCGTATGGTCTCCGTGATCATTGAATACCATCAATCCACATTTTGTTGCACTAAATCCTAGTCCTACAGCCTCACACTCCCTTCCGCATATATCTGCGAGTCGCTGTATATCATCTTGACTGTCCGCAAATAAGACAATATCATCAGCATAAAATAGACCTGGAAGCTTCTGCTCAACCATCGCTCCGACCTGTTTGTGTGACAAATTAAATCCAATGTCGCTACCTTCTAGCGATTTTTCCATCCTCGCCATGTACAGCATGAATAACAGCGGGGACAAAGGGCATCCCTGTCTCAGCCCCTTGCTAATTTCAACGCTGTCCTTGCTACTTATTCCTTCCCATTCTATACAAACTGTATTTTCTCGGTATATTTCCCTCAAAAGCTGTACACAGTCGTCACCTATGCCCACTTCCTTCAATATATCCCACAAAGTTTCCTGATTAACGTTGTCATACGCCCCGGTGATATCTAGATAAGCTACGTATAAGGGCCTGTTTTCTATTTTAGATATTTCTATACACTGGGTAAGAACAAACAGATTACCGTCTAACTGCCTGTCGATTCGAAATCCATTCTGAAGTTCTCCCAAAATATCATTTTGTTCTACCCACGCTTCTATTTTTAATTTTACTGCCTGCATCGACAACCTGTATAGCACCGATGTAATTGTTAGCGGTCTATACGAGCGAATGTTATCCTTTTCTCCCTTGCTTTTATAGATTAAGTTCATTCTACTTTTTCGCCAACTGTCTGGTATTTCCCTCTCCTGTAAGCACTTTTCTACGGCTTTCAGCAGTGCTTCTTTAGTGTTATGTCCGAGTTCGTTAATGAGGCTGACGGGAACCCCATCTAAGCCCGGAGCAGTGCGCTTAGGAATTTTTCCTTCGGCCTTCTTCCAATTGAAATTCTCTAGTACTATATCTTCGTCGGTTGCACTCCTTTGCGTACTTTTACTCACCGGGGGAATACCCTGGGGGACCATTTTAAATGAATCGGCTGTTATCTTTCGGATGTAACCTAGCGCTTCATATCCTTCCAATTTATTCCCTCCTTCATCTACCATATGTTGTTGCATTGTGACAGACTTCTTACCCAGCGCTTTTAGGTGGCTCCAAAATATCCTAGGCGCGGCCTTCTTCTTTTCGCGAATCTCTGTCATCCAGCGTTCACTTTCACCTTTAATTTTTGCCTCGACTAATTTTTGCACAATGGATTTTTGCTCTAAATATAGTATACTCACAGCGCCATCTATTGAGCAATTCATAATCTAGAGGTGGCTACATACTACTACTACTACTACTACTACTACTACAGAGGAAGGAATGACCCTCACCCTAAGGAGCTTCGCCCCTAAAATCTTAGGTTTCAGTGAGAATCAAAACCACGCCGTCTGCGTGGCCGGAAGGTGCTCTAACGCAGAGCTACCCTGTTGCTTGTAATGATTTTGGAAAAAAAAAAACGCTATGTGATTTTCATGTAGTGAAAGAAGTCTCCTTTACGCATGTGATATTGCATGGCAGAAGCGTAGAATCGCGCCAGGCGTCAAGACATGTGAATTGTGCAACGAATAGGTGTTGTTAAGCCCCACCCATACAATGCGCTCAGACATATTTAATCATCATCAGCTGCAAAACCATCAACAAAGTGAGCAGCTATCTTCAAAATTGGCTAGCGCGAAAATCGACAAGGACTAAGAAGGAACACTGATGTACAGTGTTCCTTCTTAGTCCTTGTCGATAGCGCCTGTCCTGTACATCAGTGTTCCTTCTTAGTCCTTGTCGATTTTCGCGCTAGCCAATTTTGAAGATTATGAACCAACTAGCCCAACAACGTATACTCGTGAGCAGCTATGTAGCTTTCAGTATTGCCTTACGGACGCGTAGTGAGCCCTTTCCTCATTCGGAATAGGAATAATTATGGTGTAGTGGGCACTTACCGACTGTACTTGCAGGAGGCATTCTAGGATAGTTTGAAACGGCCGATGTTAGAATAACAGAGAGCTGAGCTAGTTGGTAAGTATTCATTCTAAAAAGACCGGGCGTGCAAACACGGACGCAAAAAAAGAAGTCACGGCGTTTAGTGTCGCGACTTTTTTCTTGTGTCCGTGTTTGCATGCCCTGTCTTTATAGAATGAAGTACAATGTTACGTGCACAGTTGTTCGTTTCATTGCGGCACGGTTGAGGCATTTACCGAGAACCGAAGCTAGGCGAGCAATTGAGAAGGTGTTGCGCACGAGGCCCGATTACGCATTCGCGTTTCACTGATCAAGGCAATTCTCCAGTGTCTTCCAAGTTTATTTGTTTGTTTTCACATTATGGGCGATACTGACGCGGACACCCACGCCATCAAAATCGGCTGTGGTTGTGATCTCGTAACAGCTTACGCTGTAAAACGCAAGCTCAGCAATCTGACTCCTAAGTTAATTTTGTCAAATTGGCCTGAAATATTGCTGGCAATGTAAAACATCCACATGACTGTCAGTACCTGATCATTGGGTGCTTGTTTCGTTTTTACTTTGGTTTCGTGTTACAATTTTGTTTGCAATATCACCTATCACTAGCGAGGTCACGTCATTGGCCACAAGCCAGCTACTCGAAGTTTCCGTGTGGCCAAATAGGTGAGCCAATACCAAAAGTTCGAAAACAGAACAAACACCGACGTGTACGGGATCCTGTCACATATTTCATCCGATGGGCTTTCAATTATTTTACAGTGTCCAATACTCAAAACGGTTTCACAGCTTACTTCAATGGTATGGCAGCGAAAGCACGATGCAGTTTTCAATGGCAGCTCAACAGGCACTCAACTTCGAACAGCCCAATGAAATTTCCAACAAAATTTCAGGGGTCAGTACTCGAAAGTCGTCAACATTAATTCCAATTATAGTTCTAGAAAGGCACAATGACTTGCAAGTGCAACTACGCAACAGGGAGCAGTGGTGTTTAAATGTTTTCTCAATAAATGTTCCACAAGGAATCAGTTCTCTTGATAGTACAATTTCTGGCTGGGAAAGGATTCAAGAAACGCTCACGTTACTGAGAATATTATACCGGGTATCTTTCTAGCAGCGAAGCTGTGTAAGTCGCCCGTCAAGACTTCGGTGTCTACAAAAAACCATCATCATCATGAACGGGTATGTGCCAGAAAAATTGGGCAAATCCCACTACTCATCGCTTGGCTACTAAAAATTAAAAAGGCAACAGTCGGGCGGCAACTAATTAACGTTTCCAGACAGACATAACCAGTAATTGAGAAAAGCTTTATTAAACCGTCGTAATTAACCCAATGATAGACACCATGGCCCCAAGCTTGAGCTTCGCTGAAGCATTTGTGCGGAGCGCTTCAGTGGTACGTACGACGAGAGACTACTAGGGAACGGAAAAGGCGACGGCGGCTGCGAGAAGACCCCGAAGCGATGGAAGGCCTACGTCAACGACGATGTGCCCTTAGATCTCTGGCAGGTGCGTACGCTGGGTTTCAACGCCAGTTTCCTTCCCTGAAGCTTGGGCATCCGCGTCGTTTCTGTGACTTTCTCTGGCTTATCCCGTGCCTCTATGGGCTGATAATCAACCCATAAAAAACCTAGCATTACCTAGCCGAAGCCTAGGAACAACCTACCTAGAAGCAACCAGATTAGACTTGCGGATCGCCTAGCATCGCTGTTTCAAGCCTTAGGCGACTTAGTTCAAATAGATTTTTCAAACAGCGCAAAAACAGGACATCGAGAATAGACCACAAAACACAGCGTGGTCTATTCTCGGTGTCCTGTTTTTGCACTGTTTGAAAAACTCTGTGTACGCACCAACAAGCTCCCCTAAAGGGACACTAAAGGCAAATATTAGGTCGACGTCGATTGTTGAAATACGTCTCCAAAAAACCTCGTAGTGCTAATCTTCAAATAAAATCACGTTTTAGTGGTCCGCATCGCGATAGCGCACTTCAAATCATCCGCCTGAAAGCAGTTTTTCACACGTCACTGTTGCCGTGTCCAACGTTGCCCGCCTCTACTGCGCGGTGGCGTGCACTGGCGGCGTGCACCATTCGGGTATCCAGCAACATCACATGCATGCCGCATTTTGTCGAACTTTCAGTCAGAGCGACTTTCACGAGCATGCAAAACACACGCGGAAGTAGGCGATACTGAAACTACTACTAAGACGACACCGCGTGAGCGAAGCCGGGCGGCGGGCGAAGCGCAGTTCGGCGAAAACGGAACCTTTGAACCACGCGCGCCGTTCCCCATGGCAACGCCAAAGAGGTTCTTTTTCCATGAACCAAACAAAAAGGAACAAGCAGCATTTTATTACCTCTCTTGATGCACGGAAGGCCCTTTTTTTATTGCAGCTAGTTTGATTACTAGTGATTAATTGATGTCGGACGCTCTCACGTCATCAGGATTATTTCCAAAATGTCCCACTCGTGGCGCTCATCGTGTGATACATTTAGCTTAATTTCTCGGTAAGTAGGGCACTGCTGTTGATAATATTGCCGTTTTTACATTGTCATACATTGAGCTTTCCCTCTGGCATAAATTGTTATTTGCCTCTAGTGTCCCTTTAACCACCATTTTGAACTTAGTGCAACTTAAGCCTCGCCATTTGTTTAGACTATACAATATTTCGATAAATATTCTCTGACGCTAAGTCTCCTGTTGTTTTCGCACAGAACTTTACATCGTGGCGGAAGCGCTTTGTCGCAGCCAAAACGATATTGACGCGATTAAATACCAAAAGACTCCTTAATGAACTTTTTAAATATTGACTTGAGGGCTGTGGTTGATATTAGAAAGGTGTACTGCGTGGCAACTGATGGCACACCCACTTTTTATAAATCGCAAAAGTTGCACGTAATTCGGTGATATTCATCACCAAATTTTAAGGGCGATATCGAAACTCATCGCGCAGCGTGCGCAGGAAACGCGACTGCTCTCTTACGTCCGACCGGAACTACTTTTGTGGAAAGTGACAAAGGTTTAATGAAGGTGGTGGTGGTGGTGGTGGAAAACATTTATTGAGCTATATACAGCGGGAGGAGTGGACGGGGTGAGCCGGATGGGCCCGCCCTTCACAAACACTAGGAGGGATCCCTAGTCCGGTATCCCTGTAGCTGCCGCGGTGGCCCGGGCTCTAGCCACCAATGCCCGCTGGGCTTGGAGGTCGGAGCAGCCGAGCAGAACAGCTTCCCAGTCCCCTCGGGTGGGGTGGGGGCGTCGCTGCCGTATATTTTCGTGAAAAGCGGCAATTCATCTCGCTTGCGCCAGCGTATGACTTTCATTGCCTTTGCGTGTAGCATTTGGCGCTTGTGTGTTTCTTTCGAGCTGTAGGCAACCGTTTCTTTCTCTGCGAAGCATAAAGTTCAGGAGCAGCCATTACGGCGCTTCTTCTTGCAGGCAGACGAAATAGTTTTTCGCGCCTGCTTACAGTTTAACAAAGAGGCAGATAAGCACCACACATCGCACGTAAGCGTGCGATGTGTGGTGCGATTTTCGCGACCTGATGCTGATTCAGAAAGCATTGATTTAAGTGTCGCCACTTCCTTATCGCGGCTAGTCGCTGTATGACGTAACAGAGAGGGCGCGTTTCCTGCGCGCCCGGAGCGATCAGGTTCGATATCACCGTTGAAATTCGATTATGAATATTTCAAATTACCTTCAACTTTTGCCATTTTTAGGAAAATGGGTATGCTATAAATTTTTATGCAGTACAACTTTTTAATAAAAACACCTCCCATCAAGTAAATAATTAAAAAGTTTATTAACTAGTTTAGTTAATAAGTCGCGTCGATTTTATTTTAGGTGCGGCGAAGTATCTCCGCCTCGACGTAGACATGATGAGGGAAAACGACAGGGGACTTACTGTCATACTATTTTTATAAAAAATGTGTATTTTCTAAAAAAAAGCACCCTGTATGAACTGACCTTTAAGAGCGACGGCCCGTAGTGCCTCGCAGCCACACGCGCAAAGGGATACAAAGCTCTGTCATAGATGTAAAAACACTAACACTGGCACCTAACCATCTTCAAAGTTTAAATGAGCGGATCAATGCTAATTTACAAAAGTCACTGCATCGTGCTGTTCTGGCACCCGCCTTTGTGCTGCTCATCGCGTGACTGAACTTTCCTCGCTAGCTGTCAAACAGCGGAATTACGGCGCAACTCTAATTACGTGTCACCTCATGCAGTTTAGCACGACACCTGCCGGGCCAGCTAGGGCTCAGTTCTAACGGGTAACTGCTAGCTAATTACCTAATATCATCGTCTCGAGCACTCGAGAGCTCCACGTATATACAAGACGCTGTTAAAAGAACTTGCTCTTCAATATCTATTCGGGGGATACAGAGATAATTAGGTGGTGAGGTAAGTGCCGTCCTCTTTCGAGCAGGAATTGCGAGTGCGTGCTGAATACACTGCGATGTCTTCTCTGGAAAAGCCATTACGTGCGGCGTCATTTTCATCACAGGAATGACATTCACGCCATCGTCAAATACGTTTCTGCAAGCAGTAATATTTGCAAGGTTACTCAGCAGGTGTTTATCTTTTCATCTTTCGTTTAGGGCCTATCAGTTCACATTCTAAGAATCACAGAGACAGGAGAAGAAAACAAGTAGTTTTGCATTTATTGACCACACACACTTCTGAGTTTCCGGCGTGAATGGCCCAAGGGAAGTCCGCCCAGATAATATTCATTGGATCGTTATGGTACGCATGGTCACATTTCTGCTTTCGTTTTGACAGTTTCTATTTGCAGGTTCTGCAGTTTAGTATTCCGTAGCTGCAAATTTTATTTTACTGTAGTAAAATCGTCAACGCTTATTGATATTTTTTTTTTCTTTCATCAACTCTTACCAACAGCGAGAGGTAGTAGGTCTTAACTAATGAAACAAGCAGATCCACTAGAAATGGCGTCACTATGGAAGCTGGTTGACATCTAGTCATCTGAGAACGTTCCAGCAAAAGCACTTGAGCGGCTGCTGCCACAGTGTTCTGTAGAAGATCATGGCCAACATGTCCTTAATAGTTATGGTCTTGATGCTTTCAGCTACGATTGCAGTCCCACCACCATCAGATCCTATTGGTAAGGTCTTCACAGCTATCGTTTCGCAAAACTCCCATACCGAGTGAGCGCCACACCCCGACGAGTTGGAAAAATGGTTCCGACGTGCTGTAGATATCTGAGATTCAGAAAATATTCGCATATTTGAGACTGTCGCTTTGTTGTTTTACTTAGATGTTATAGCGTAAGTTTTGTTTTATGTTTTATCGAAGCTTGGATTTTAGGAAATATAATACGCTTACGCGTTTATTAGCATGTGCTTTTTAGTTTCAGTTCTGTGGCTTATTTACATTGATTTGATATACAGAATGACATTCATGCAGCAGCCATGTACTGAAGCCATTTATTTAAAACGAATTTGATTGAATTAATCAAACAAGAGAGTCTTTTTCAGTACAGGGAAGCTTTTATTCGATAACACGTAAAATGTTTCAGCAATAATAAAGGCTTGACGGAGAAAATAAACTTTCGACGCGGATCACTGAATGAGGCGTTGGCGTTTTGGACGATATTATCACGGATGAACCATACATGATCATCAGGCAGAACAAACGTTCTCTCTTGTGTTGTTCGATGTGTTTATCAGCAATGATGTGGAGCTTTAGTGTGTAGTGTTGACGTGGTGGTCGCTAGGCAAAGCACCAAATTGGGATATTTGGTGTAAGTACATCTTGAAATAGTCATAACCCCTTCAGATGCAAATTATGATATAGTTGTGATTGTGCTAGAGACACGGACAAGCAGTGTGTCGGAACGGAACGAAAACCGAAAACGAAAAACGAAAAAAAACGATATTTTTCACCGTAACAAAAACGTAACCGAAACTTTATCTATTTCATTCCGGAGTGAAAACGAAATTTTTTCAATCGTTTTTCGGTTCACGAGAAAACTTCGCAATCCGGAACAACTGAGCTCGTGCAATGTGAGCATATTATCTCAGGGTACAGTATTAGCGCGTACCTCAGGAAGGAATTCCAAAGCAAAGAGATGTTGAAATTGTGCGAAAAACGAAAACAGTGGCAGCCAAAGATGTTTATATTAACGCAAGTGGACTTTTGCGCGCCTGTCACGCAGGCCAAAGTGGAGAGGGAATTGTCGGCGCTGAAGTTTCTTAAAGCGAAAACTGTTGTGAGATCACAATAGCTGATTTTAGCACCACAGTTGTCCGCCGCCTCTGGTGTCCGTGACCGCTATCGCGTGATCGAAATAAAAAAAAATGAAATGAGAAATACGTTTCTAGGATCGGATGGGATTTTAACGCGCGCCCTCTGCGTGGCAATCGAGTCTTCCACCACAGCGCCATGCTGGTGCTTGTAGCTCCTTCGCAAAAATACTTTATACAGGTATCATGCCGGGCAAGGAATCGTGTTAATATAGCATGGCAGAAGAGTAAAATAACACCCAGTCTTCACACAACGCTAATTGCGCAAAGATTCTGTGGTTTAATGCTTCCCACCCACTGCAGAGTGCTCAGCCATAATTCTTCATCGCCATCAGCCACAGCACAAAGTGCACATAATGCCTTACAGATGTGTAGCGGGTACCACTATTCTCCGAAGAATGACAAAAAATGGCATAGTGCGAACTTTGCTACTTCGGAAAAATCACGATGATTGATGGCGTGGTGGGTACCTTCCATGTGTACTTGTATTAGTTGATCCAAGAGACTGTACAACGGGCTCTACAAAGTCCGCTCTTCCAGCTTTCGCTGTGACTGTGCTGTGTGTTCCGCGCATGCCTGGCGATCTTGTTATCAGAACAGCGGTGTTGCACATCAGAGAATACACTCAATGACGTGCTGCTTCTGAGATCGTGTTCACTCTCTTAACACAAGGCATTGTGCCTGCTCAAAAGATTCGTAATTGACTTTTGGGAAAATAAATACTATGACTTTGAAGGGTATACTGATTTGTGCTAGTTGGTAGGAATTCGTGGTGCAGTTACTTCCGCTCCTCTGAAGAACGTGTTTTACCCCTGTCCCACTTTCTTAAAGGGGCCCTGCGACACTTTTGCGACTGCCTTATTTAGTACCGCAACTGCGTGTAGTTATGAATGCCGAGACGAACGCAAAAAGAATTATGCAAATTGGTGCACTAAAAGCGAAGTTATTAGTCCTCAAACTTCAAAACTCAAGCAGACGACGACGAGAAACGTTTTTTTCGCATTTCACTCTCCCGCTGACGTCAAAGACCGGTTCCAATCACCGCGCGCCTCTTATAAAGACATACCAGAAATGTCACCTCACGGTGGCCTTCACACAGTACATTGCTACCCCTCTTTTTGACGGCGTTGTTACCATGCTTACGACAAACCACGTGCGTCAGCTAGCAGACGCTCCCATGATTTGTCGTGTAGAGCGCAAAATGAGTCTGGAAGACCTAACAGACCTCGAGCGCGAGCTCTTGCGACGCAGCGATTGCTTGCATGTCGTGCACGCCATTGCAAATTGAAAATGTGTCGCTGAGCCCCACACGAAGCGAGGATGGCTCCATGGGCCCAGACGAAACGCTAACGCCCGATGACGCGGAAGGCGTCGGCCGGTAAGCATTTAGAATTTTTTTTTGTTGACAGCACCGTGCCGAACTGAGCGTTGCGTGTTTCGCAGGTGCCGGTGTGGCCGGTGTCGCTCGATGCCGCAGAAGACAAAACGCGGAAAAGTATCGTTTGATTACCATTCCACAGCGCACCTAGCGTCGCGTTCGTTGTTGTGAAAATATATCAGTTAGAAACAGGAATCATTTTTTTCTGAGAAAGCATAAAAAGGGGTTTTGTACCTCTTAGGCCTCCGTAATATGGCCTAGCTACCACCATATGAATATTACACGTCCCGTGTCGCGTCAAGCCAATCAAAAACGAACGGTCTTTGTCGTCACTGCCACATGACATCACGTCACTTCCTGTAACAGAAATAGCCGATGTGTGTCGCCATAGTCAGAAATCAAGGTAGTTTATCTCGTGAATTAAAATTATAACCGCTTTGATTTCGGCGTTGCCACTTGCGCAGCAATATCGGTGCATTCCACAGTACCAGAATAACCGATGAAAAAGACATGCTCAAATAGTGTCGCAGGGCCCCTTTAAGAGGAGGGCAAGTAAGTGCATCAGAAATCCAATGTTTTTTATGATTACTTTAACTTCAAAATTTTGCATACAAAACGAAACCGTTACGAACCGTTACGGAACACTTTTTTTGGTTCCGCAACAGAAACGGAACGGAACGTTTTGCGACGGGACGAAACTGAAACCGAAACGAAAAACATTTCGTTCCGACACCCTGCGGAAAACAGAATATGTAAGTGAACACGTGTGCAGACTCACAAGTGAATTTTCTTCGGTGAAAGATGGCATATATACAATGAATTGCGATTGAAGAGGTCACGTGACCTTGTGTGAACAATGATCTCATGTTGTCATTTATGCTCACTGTACAT
The DNA here is from genome assembly GCF_013339695.2 of Rhipicephalus sanguineus. Classification (NCBI taxonomy): domain Eukaryota; kingdom Metazoa; phylum Arthropoda; class Arachnida; order Ixodida; family Ixodidae; genus Rhipicephalus; species Rhipicephalus sanguineus. The sequence goes on from NC_051183.1 coordinate 96,571,363, forward strand.
ATGCTATCTTTCAATGAATAAAATTCAGTTGTGAGTCGGCGAGTGTTGTCTTCCCATCTTCTGTTTACTGTGTTTCTAGCGCAGTGAAAGCCATTTTCTGTCGCTCAATAAGATGAATGCCTAAACAAAGGCATGAAGGAAAGAAGTGTTAATTTTAAGGGCTCGTTTTTATTTGTTATACACAATATTATTGAGCACTCTGACAATAATGCCAAGGAAAGTATAGGGGATGTTATTAGTAATAAATGTAACGTAAATGTGACGAAAGAAAAGTGGACGAAAAGATAACTTGCCGCGGGCAGGGACCGAACCTGCGACCTTCGGATAACGCGTCCGATGCTCTACCAACTGAGCTACCGCGGCGGCCATCCCCCCGTCCACTTTATGGGGTATATATGTACATTTTAAACGTGTCAGCGTCAGTCAGCGCCGCCAGTAGCCATGACGGTGAGTGTGTAACACTCTTTTAAAGACGATAGTCCTTCTTGGGGAACTTAAACGCAGAAATTTTGGTCACAAGGGGAAGTTTATTCGCCTCATATCAATTCACTGAGTTACAAATGTTCAGTCGTGACAATAAACACAAAGTATCCGGCAAACAGAGACTCCCGTCGACGGGATTACATGGTCGTTCGCATGAACGGTATCAGGTTATGTAATACTAGTGAGGGCATTGTACATATTCCATTGCGCACAAACTCACAATCCTTCGGTGTTACATGTGAGCTGAACGCGACGTAGAAAAAGAAAAAGGGGTGCGGGTTTCTGCGTTCACATGCGCGTGTTCAAATTCAAATGAAGAGGCACGAATACAGAGGTCATGCCCAGTGTACAATGTAACTTAACTAGTAGATGTCAGATCGCGTGCGTGTGTTTGGGGGGGGGGGTGGGGGTTCGTTATACAATGTTTACGCACTTGACATTGTGGCGTGCGAGGGGTAGGGGGGTGTACAAAGGAAAAAGGGGGGAGGTTTACATCAATACGGGGTGATGGGGTCGGCTACCTGCCCTTCCCTGATAAAAAAGAACTTCGTGTGCCAACGGCGGAGGAACCTTTCCTCTCCGCTGGCCTCTAGCTCCTCCATCAGGTGTTTCCACACCAGCATTCTCACGCGTGAAACAGCGGGGTTGGCCGCTCTAACCGTTCTTTTCCTAACCGCCGCCAAACAGCGTCGCTTCCAAATAATGAACAGGGTGCATGCCACCACCAGCTTGGCGAAGGCGCCCCTGTTCCTGTCAAGTGCTGGGAGGGAGGGGGGGGGGGGTCGGATTTTGAAGTCTTTCGCTACCAAGCGCCAGACCGGCTTTGCCGCGGGACACTCGAATAGCGCGTGGTCTGCCGACTCGTCTGCACGGCAGTAGGGGCAGTGGGCGGAGGGCACGACGCCGAACCGGTGTAGGCGTTCTTTGGTTGGGAGGACCTGCCAGTTCCTTTTCCAAACGAAGTGTTGCACTTCCTTTGGGAGAGCGCGGCCTAGCTTCGCTTCTTCTGTGATTATTGAGAAAAGGAAAAAGGCACCTAATTTCTGTCTGCCTTCAGGCGACATGGCGCAGTGCCTTGTAGGGGTGGGGGTAAGGAGGGAATGAAAGAATAGTAGGACAAAATAGAGAGAAAAGTGATAGAGCCATCCATCCAACGAAGAGAAAAGAGGACAGGAAAGGTGTGGGAGACGATCACGGGAGTTCAGGGACGGGACCACGAAACGCAGCCAGAGGCACGATGCGCGACATCGACGAAGCGGCGAAGGCCCCGATGATGAGCGGCGCACGGCATAGCGGGCGAGGCGACCGTCACGGGGCGCCGATCAGCGAGAGGTACGAGGAGTAATCCAGGACATCGCGGCAGGCACGTCCGTCTTGGTTGAAATCCAGCGAGAGACCCCCTCTTCGCTTGTTTTCTCTTCCAGCTTCTTGCCTTCCGCTTTTCCTCCTCGGTCAACTGGCGCCTCGTCAACTCCTCCACAATGCGGGCTGGCGGATCTTTGTCGACGTCGCAGTCTGCGACCTCCGTGTCGACCATACGCTTTGTGTTCACCGCCGCCTTGTAGAAAGCTGAAGGGAACTCGGCCAGTGGCCCGAGGTGCCTGTCCGCGTCGAGCAACCCGGTGTTGGTGCTGCACCAGTATCGGAACAGGCCTTTCCCGATGTAATCGCTCGCCTGATACAGGAACCGTGCGGTCTTCAAAGCGAGTACCTTGCCGACTGTCATGACGTGGGGGAGGCCGAGACCCCCCTCTTTCTATGGAAGCTGTAGTAAGTTACGCCTTACCGGCGCTGGCTTGTCGTCCCATGGTAGGCTTCCAGTGATCTTGTTTATCTGGTTTGCCGTTTTGGAGGGCATTACCGCGACGCGGCAGGCGTAGTTGGCGAACGCGAAAATCGATGTTTTTGCGATGAGCGCCTTTTCCCGTAGGGTCAGGTCGAGGTGTCTGACGCGGGCTGCTGCCAGTTGGGCCCTTTCTAGCGCCTTCTGCCACGTGGTTTCCGCCACTCCGCCTCGGCGAAAAAAATTCCGAGCACCTTTACCGCGGTGACTGTTTGTATGCTCCCGATAGCTTCTTCGGGGAAGTCGCCGAAGAGCAAAGCCTTGCTTTTCCCGGAGTTTATTTCCGCACCGGAGATTTCCGCATAGAGGCTGAAGGTTCGCCAGAATTCTTGGAAGCTTCTCAGGTCTCTGACGAACAGAGAGACGTCGTCCGCGTATGCCAAAACTTTGATTTCGTCTTCCCCCGTGGATGGGAAGCCCCTGATGCTTTTGTTGCCTGTCAGCTGTGTCAGCAGAGGCTCAATCGATAGGATGAAGAAAGTTGGTCCCAGCGGGCACCCTTGTCGTATGCCCCTTGTGTAACTGAAGCTGGGTGTTGGGCGGCCGTTCACGACGACGTTACAAGTCAAGCCGCCGTAAAGGCATTCCACCAGCTCGACGAAGCCCGCCGGGAAGCCGAATTCTTTCAACACTTCAAACAGGTAAATGTGTCCTACTCTGTCGAATGCCTTTGCTTGGTCCAGCGATACAAAAGCCCCTGAAAGTTTCTTGCTTGTCGCGTATTCGAAGACGTCTCTCCTGGTCGTCAGGTTCGCGAACATCGATCGGCCTGGGACCGTGCACGGCTGAATCGGAGAGATGATATCTGGCAGGTAGATCCTTATCCTGTTGTTCAGGATTGACGCCAGTATCTTGTAGTCCACGTTGAGCAGGGTTATTGGGCGCCACGAGGACGGATCGTTGGGTGGAGCGCCGTCTTTGAGGAGCAGCACTATCCGCCCCGCGCCGAATGAGTCGGGTCTCTCGTGCTGCACCAGGGTCAAGTTGAGAAGGGATAGCAATGCTTCGCCCATGATGTCTAGGAATGTGGCGTAGAACCCTGCCGTGAGCCGTCTACTCCGGGAGCAGAATTCGATGGCATGTTGCGAATAGCTACGACCAGCTCGTCCATTACCGCCTCGCCGCATGGGGTTGTGAACTCCTCCTCGGCTGGGCGTTGGAGGTGCTTGCACAACTCGTGCATCCTCTGGGCGGAGGGCACAGCGTCGCCCGAGTCGGTCGCTTGGAACTGTGCCCGGAAGTAATTCCGGAAAATGGCTTCTATTTCGTTTGGATCCGTGGTCACCGATCCATCCGGACGCTTTGCCTCCGTTCCCGCATACCTCATTAACGACTAATTCGGGGGATTCGAACGATTGGCCTGCCGCCTTTACGGGTTTTCGGGTTTTCTTTTTCAGCAGTCTGGCGTAGCTTGCCTCGAGACAGTCGAGATAGTCTCGGGTGCAGGCAGTGAGCGTCTCGGCTCCCCTGATTATCCTCATTCTGCGGAGGAGTTCGTTCATTTGATCCGTGAGCCTTCTTTTCCGGGCCCTACCTCCTTCCTGCAGTATCGACTTCCATGCTTCCTTCAGGGTGTCCCATACTTGTGGGGTCATCGGGGAGGCGTACCGCAAGGTCTCACGCAAGCTGCCCTTGATCCGCTCGACGGAGATCTCGTCCTCTAAAAGTGTGGGGTCGAGTCGCAATCTGAGGTTGTCGTTGCGTGGCCCGGGAGATCCTCTCAACGTTATCGTAAGCGGAAAGTGGTCTGTCCTCCCTGCCAGGGTGCTGGGAAGGGCTAGCACTTCACATTCGGCCACTGAAGGAAGCAGGTAATCGGGATGGTACGCCCGGTCGATCCGGCTTGCTGTGGTTCTGCAAGTTCGTGTCGGGGCGAAGAGGTCGTTGTGGACGTGTAGCCAGACGTCGGTAAGTTTAAGGAGGAGGAGGAGGAAGGAAATGAAGGAAAGGCAGGGAGGTTAACCAGACGCGCGTCCGGTTTGCTACCCTACGCTGGGGGGAAGGGATGAAGGGATTAAAAGAAAGAAAGAAGAGGGAAGAAGGCACTGTCAGGGTACATATGCACCTGTCCATTGAATGCCTACAAGCGGTCGTTTAAGCCGGTCGATCTTAAAAACAGCAGTAATGCTCGCGTCGCTTTGCTGGCCTGCGATGCGTAGGGCCACGATCCGAGGATCTTCTCTTCGGAAAACGGTCTGTCGTCTAACTTGTTCAGCGCATCGCGCAGAACGTTTCGTTCGTTCACAAAACGTCCACAGAAACACAGTAGATGTTCTATCGTTTCGTTGCTATTGCACGAGTCACATTTTGAGGTGTCTGCCATTCCTATGCGAAAAGAGTACGCCTTCGTGAAAGCTACTCCTAACCACAGGCGGCACAGTAAAGTTGCATCACGGCGGGAGAGGTGCGATGGAACTTGGAGCTTCCTCGATGGGTCTAGTTCATGCAGGCGACGGTTCCAGACACTGGGGTCACTCAACCAAGTTTGCGTCATGGTGTCAGCGAACGAGCGTAGACCCTTTGCAGCGTCTGTCCTCGACAAGGGTATTGGGGTTGTCTGGGCATCCTCGTGAGCGGACCGAGCAGCATCATCAGCGAGGTTGTTACCCACAATACCACAATGTCCCGGCAGCCATTGGAACACAACGTCATGTCCCTTCGATAAAGCTTGGTGAAGAGCTTCTCTCATTTCGTTCACTAACTGCTCGTGCACCCTTCGTCGTAATGCTGATTGCAGACTCTGAAGGGATGCCTTAGAGTCGCAAAAGACAGCCCACTTTTGAGGCTGGGCTTCCGCGATATAAAGGATAGCAGCACGTAAGGCGGCAAGCTCCGCTGCTGTTGATGTCGTCCCGTGTGACACCCTGAACTTGACAGTCACTTGGTAGGCCGGAATAACAACAGCACCTGTGGAGCTGTCGGCTAAGACTGATCCATCGGTATAAATGTGTGTCCTTTGGCCATACTCCTCGTTGAGTAGTGACAATGTCGCCTGTCGTAGAGCCACTGTCGAATGACGGCTCTTCTTCGTTATTCCCGGAATTGTGAGGCGTACCTGTGGTTGTTGTAGGCACCACGGAGGCGACAGTGGTCTTGCTGCTGGAGTAAAGCCCGACGGAAGGCATTCTCTATGAGTCGAAACAATCTTTGAAAACATGGCTTGCGGTCTCTGAAGTGGCAACGCAGCAATATGGTGACCGGGAACTCGGCAGAGATGTCTAATGTGAGCTCTTAAATTGTCAGTAGTGACGTATGTTGGAATCGGATGCTCTCTTGCGATCGTAATTGTCCCGTGCGTGGAGGTGCAGCGTGGTAATCCTAAGCACGTGCGTAGTGCCTGGCCTTGCAAACTTTGGAGGGTGCGGATGTTCGTCTTGCATGTATTGGCTAGCATCGGCAAGCTGTAACGTAAAAATCCCAGAAACAGTGCTCTGTAAAGCTGCATCATGGAACGTATCGATGTGCCCCAAGTTTTCCCGCAGAGGAAGCGCATTATGTGAACTATGGAAATTAGTCTTCTCTTCAAGTAAACGCAGTGGGCGCTCCACGAAAGATCCCTGTCAATAATCACACTGTGATGAGGTTTATTGGAATAATGAAGTTGCAACGAGGTCGCAACGAAAAAGGACCGTACGGCAACGCAGTGCAAGGCTGACGGAGGCGGTACAGGCTCTCGTGCAATCCGAGCGCGGGTCGTCTTTTCGTCCTCTTTCACAGGCGCATCCTCGTTCGTGCATCTGCTCCACTACAATACCCCCGGGGTGAAGCGTAGCCATCCTGGCGACTCATGGAGTACGTAGAATGAGGGGGTCGTAGTAGGGCTTGAGACGGTCGATGTGTACAGTCTCGCGCCCTCGACAGCGCAAATCTGGCGACTGTGTGAGGGGCTCGACGATGTAGTTCACTGGCGAGGTGGCATCAATGACACGGTACGGACCATGGTACCGCGCCAGAAGTTTAGAGGAAAGGCCAGGGACGTGGGGGGGTACCCAAAGCCAAACAAGGGAGCCAGCAGGAAACGTAGGAGCTGGGTGACGAACGTCGTCATGATGCGTCTTTTGTCGACCTTGAGCTTCCGCTGTAAGGGAACGAGCCAACTGACGGCAGTCTTCGGCGTATCTGGCGACTTCAGAAACTGGAGTGCACTCAGAGGCATCAGGGCGGTACGGGAGTATGGTGTCCAGTAGGTGGGAAGGTTCGCGGCCGTACAAGAGAAAGAACGGGGAAAAGCCGGTAGTCGCTTGCGTCGCGGTGTTGTAAGCGAACGTAACAAAAGGTAGTACAGTGTCCCAGTTGGTGTGGTCGGAGGAGATATACATCCTCAACATGTCGCCGAGTGTGCGGTTGAACCGCTCGGTGAGACCATTTGTCTGTGGATGGTAGGCGGTGGATTTCCGGTGAATGACGTTGCATTCAGCGAGGAGGGCTTGGATGACCTCTGACAAGAACACGCGACCCCTGTTACTGAGTAGTTCCCGCGGAGCACCATGGCGTAGAATGAAGCTGCGGAGAATGAAAAGTGCAACTTCGCGGGCGGTCGCTGTCGGGAGAGCTGCAGTCTCAGCGTAGCGCGTGAGATGATCGACGCCGACAATAATCCACCGGTTTCCAGAGCCACTATACGGGAGGGGGCCGTAGAGGTCGATACCCACGCGGTCAAATGGGCGAGCCGGGCACGGGAGCGGCTGCAACGTGCCAGTAAGGTGTCGCGGATGTGTCTTGCTTTGTTGGCATGTAGGGCAAGACTGAACGTATTTCTGCACAAAGCGATACATTCCTCGCCAGTAATATCGCTGACGCAGCCTTTCGTAGGTTTTCAAGACGCCGCCGTGAGCACTTTGGGGATCTGCATGGAAATTCGAGCAGATGTCAGAGCGCATATGACTAGGGACAGCAAGGAGCCACTTCCGACCACCTGGCATGTAGTTGCGGCGGTACAGAATGTTGTCTCGCACGGAAAAGTGGACTGCTTGACGGCGTAGCGCTCTCGTCGAAGGGACAGCAGACGGATCGGCAAGGTAGTCGAGCAACAAGGCAAGGTATGCGTCTTTACGCTGCTCCGAAAGCATGTCAGTGGTGTCGAGTGGTGACCAGGTGTTAGAGAGGGGTGACAGAGAAGCCACATCTGGTGTTATTGGCGAGCGGGAGAGTGCATCAGCATCCGCATGCTTGCGACCGGAACGATATACGACACGAATGTCGTATTCCTGCAATCGAAGTGCCCAACGGCCCAGGCGTCCCGACGGGTCTTTCAAGGTGGAAAGCCAACAGAGAGCGTGGTGGTCTGTAACCACGTCGAAAGGACGGCCGTAAAGGTACGGGCGAAACTTCGTCAATGCCCAGATTATCGCCAAGCACTCCTTCTCTGTCACGGAGTAGTTCAATTCAGCCTTCTTGAGAGCACGACTTGCATAAGCGACAACGTATTCACCTTTGGTGCCTTTCCGTTGTGCCAAAACTGCACCAAGACCGACGCCACTTGCATCGGTGTGAATTTCTGTGGGAGCAGTGGGGTCGTAGTGACGAAGGATAGGTGGTGAGGTCAACAGGCGGCGCAACTGGCGAAATGCGTCATCACATGCAGGTGACCATGCAGAGATACCTTTGCTGTTGGCAAGCAGACTCGTCAAAGGTGCGATGATGGACGCGAAGTTGCGCACGAAGCGGCGAAAATAGGAGCAGAGGCCGACAAAACTTCTGAGGGCTTTCATCGATGTGGGCTTTGGGAATTCGGCGACAGCTCGAAGCTTATCGGGATCCGGAAGAACGCCGTCTTTTGAGATGACATGTCCCAAGATGGTTAGTTTCCGTGCTGCGAAGTGGCACTTCTTGGTGTTAAGTTGTAGGCCCGCAGAAGTGAGACACGTGAGAATTTCGTGCAGACGAGCAAGGTGTGTCGGGAAATCTGCTGAAAAGACTACTATGTCGTCCAGGTAACACAAGCAAGTCTTCCACTTGTGGCCTCGAAGGATGGTATCGATCATGCGCTCAAATGTTGCAGGCGCGTTGCAGAGCCCAAATGGCATGACATTGAACTCATATAGGCCATCGGGCGTTACAAAGGCTGTTTTAGGGCGATCACACTCAGCCATGGGCACCTGCCAATACCCAGAACGCAGATCCAAGGATGTAAAGTACTCGGCGCCTTGTAAACAGTCAAGAGCATCGTCTATTCGCGGTAGCGGGTAGACGTCTTTTTTCGTAATCTTGTTTAAGCGGCGATAGTCAACGCAAAATCGAATGGTGCCATCTTTTTTCTTGACCAATACCACAGGTGATGACCAAGGACTTTGAGAAGGCTGTATCACTCCACGTTGAAGCATGTCATCCACTTGCTCCGTAATGACGCGGCGCTCTTCGGCGGAAACGCGGTAAGGCCGCTGTCGCAGGGGCGAGTGGGAGCCGGTGTCGATAGTATGACTGATAGTCGTGGTGCGGCCTAACGAAGGTTGTTGACAGTCGAAAGAAGAGATAAACTTGTTAAGGAGATCAACAAGTTGGCGGCGATGAGAGGGGGAGAGGTTTGCGTCAATGGCGTTGTCGAACGCTGACGAACTTGATGGCTGAGATGCGGGAGTGATTGTGGCGATGTGACAACATGTGGTGTCATCGGGAAGATCAAGATCATCGATGTGGTCGACAGGTTGTACGGATCCTAAACTTTCACCATGGAGTAAGGCAATGGGGTAGTTGCAGTGGTTTGTAATCAGCATTACGGTTGACCCAGACGCAATTGTGAGAATGGCAAATGGGAGAACGATGCCCTTGCGTTCAGTAAACAATGGAGATGGCGTAAACACGACGGTGGCGTCAGGTTGAGCAGTACACGAAAGGGTAACAGGGACTGAAGCTTCCGGAGGCAAGGTGGTGTCGGCATCAACGATTAGTTTGCAGGGAAGGAGAGAACGGTCGGGAGATGAAAATTCACATGTTGACACAAGGGACACTTCCGCACGTGAACAATCGATGATAGCGTCATGACGTGAAAGGAAATCCCAACCCAGGATGACGTCATGAGAGCAAGATGGCAGGACAAAAAATTCGACGATGTACATAATGTCTTGGATGACGACGCGCGCCGTACACACAGCTGAGGGATGAATGCGTTGCGCGCTAGCCGTGGACAGCACCATGCCAGAGAGAGATGTTGTCACTTTCTTGAGCCTCCGACAAAAGTTCGCGTTCATCACAGAAACGGCGGCCCCGGTATCTACAAGTGCTAGTGCGGCGACTCCCTCAACTTCGACATCAATAACGTTTTGCGGCGAAAATGGAGGCCTTGAGAATTGCGCACAAGTTGCAGTTCTTGCCTCCGGAACTGCACTGATTAGTTTCCCTCATCAGAAGGTGGGCGACGACGCATAGGCGATGGCGACCGGCGACGAGGAGAAGGGAAACGAGCACTTGCTGAGCGGCGATCCGAGTCGGAGTGCCTCTGCTCGGATGCAGATGTGGTGGCATGTTGCGGCGCGTAGGTAGGAGTGCCGAAGGAGGCGTACGCAGGTGTGGGACGGCGGCGGCAGACGCGCGCAATATGGCCAGCGATACCACACGCGAAGCAGATAGGGCGGTTGTCATGAGTGCGCCACGCATCTGATGGACGGAAGAAGTGTGGTGGGGGCCTGTAAACTGGAGGTGAGGCGGGATTGGGTGGTGCCGATAAGGAGCTTGGATGCGGTGGGGGCCGCGCGACCACAGCTGCGTAGCTGAGAGGTTGAGATGGAGCAGGCGGTGCGTAGTCGGAACTCGAGAGGCGGGACGGCATGGAAGTGCGCGGGTAAGGGGCCGGAACTGCAGGGAGGGCGCCACAAATTTCGGTGCGTATGGCCTGCTGCAGTGTCGGAGGCAGGCTTGCGGTGGATGAGTCGCTATGAGGTAGCAGGGAGAGCTGTCGGGCCACTTCCTCTCTGATGAAGTCCTTGATCTGGTTGGTAAGTGTGCCCTGGCAAACGTTGCCGTTTGCGACTGCGACGGCCGAGATCGAATCTGGTGATGGGAGACTTTGCCGGGCGATGGAACGCTGACGACGCAATTCGTCAAAACTCTGGCACAGGCTGACGAGGACTTCCACAGTGGTCGGGCTTTTCGCCAGCAACATCTGGAATGCGCCATCTTCGATACCCTTGAGGATGTGCCTGATCTTCTCGTCTTCCGGCATAGATGGGTTAACCCGCCTGCATAGGTCTAGCACATCCTCAATGTAACTGGGAAATGTCTCTCCAGGCTGCTGCGCTCGGTGGCGTAGACGCTGGTCAGCGCGGAGCTTGCGGACCTCTGGTCGGCCAAATGCTTCAGTTACGAGGGTCTTGAAGGCTGACCAGTTGGCGATGGCGGATTCGCGGTTGGTAAACCAAAGTTTAGCGACGTCAGCCAAGTAAAAGATAACGTAGCCAAGCTTAGAGGCGTCGTCCCACTTGTTGCTGGCACTTACGCGTTCGTATAAGGAGAGCCAGTCTTCGACGTCGTGCTCACCACTTCCGCTGAAGATGGGCGGGTCTCGTTGACGGGTAGAGCCGGGGCAGGGGGACGGGGCAGCCGGTGGTGCTGGCTGGGCAGTGACTGCGTCAGTCATGTTGTCCGGTGGTCTTTCGGCCAACTTGCGAGAGCGGAGCTCCAGGTCTGTTTGGGGATCTCAGCAACCTCCACCAAATGTGATGAGGTTTATTGGAATAATGAAGTTGCAACGAGGTCGCAACGAAAAAGGACCGTACGGCAACGCAGTGCAAGGCTGACGGAGGCGGTACAGGCTCTCGTGCAATCCGAGCGCGGGTCGTCTTTTCGTCCTCTTTCACAGGCGCATCCTCGTTCGTGCATCTGCTCCACTACAACACCTAGGAAGCGATGGTTCTTCTGGTACGAGACATTTTGGCCGTTGATAATAACAGGATATGGTGTCATGGCCTTGCGTGTAAACGCGACCAACGCACATTTCTCGGTAGAGACAGAAAGACCCTGTTTGCGGAGATATGAGCAGGTTAAGGTGGCAGCCTGCTGGACTCTTGCGCGCACTTGAAGACGGGTCACAGCCGAAGACCAAAGGCAAATGTCGTCAGCATATATTGATATGTGAGCAGTACTTGGTAAAAGCTCACGAATGCCGACCATCACAAGATTAAACAAAGTGGGGCTCAATACCCCGCCCTGTGGGACGCCACGGGAAGTATAGTGGTTGGCAGTGGGACCATCTTCTGTCTGCACAAAGAAGGACCTCCTCGTCAAATAATCGCGGATCCACTGAAACATCCGACCGCCAATTCCGACAGCCTCCAAGGACTCGAGGATCGCGTCATGTGTTACGTTGTCGTACGCCCCTTTCACATCGAGAAATAGCGCCAGTGATATGCGCTTGAGGCACTTTTGCTGCTGGACAAAGGTTGTGAGGTCAATGACGTTGTCAACGGATGACCTGCCTCGCCGAAAGCCCGTCATGCAGTCTGGGTACACATTGTAGCGCTCGAGATACCATTCTAGGCGTAGAAGTATCATCCTTTCCATGACTTTCCCGACGCAACTTGCCAGAGCAATAGGGCGAAATGACGTCAAATCGAATGGAGACTTTCCTGGTTTGAGTAGTGGCACAAGCCGACTTATCTTCCATTGCTGGGGAACAATGCCAGCATGCCATGAGTGGTTGTAATATCTCAACAGCTTTCCTCTGGCCTCTTTTTCAAGGTTGGCTAAAGCGGCGTAGGTGACGCCATCAGGCCCTGGTGAAGATGATCGTAAGTTTAAGGTGTCTGAGAACCTTAACCAGCTCCTTTGCACGGTACGTCGACCCGCCCTGGCCTGGGCCCCTGACATCTCTCAGCGAATCGACGACGCAGTTGAAATCTCCGAGGATTACATGCGGTAGGGGCTCTAGCAGGAACTGGTGCAGGTCTTTGAAAAAGGCGTTGGTGTGTGACCTCGTGACGGGAGCGTAAATGTCGACGAACCGAATACGCTTGCCGGATATGTTTAAGTCGAGTAGCAGCATACGACCATTTGCCCCGAATGTGCAGTGCGCTTGCTGACGAAAGCGCCCGGACACGAAAATAGTCCCCACGCCGCAGGCCCTTGCATTTGTGAGGGAGAAAAGGGCGTCCACGCGGTGGTCGCGTCGAAACATGGCTACATTCAACGGGGACTTGAAGTTCGTCTCCTGAATGAAGAGGACGTCAATATTCTGCTCGCGGGCGAGTGCCACGATGTCCCGCTGTTTGGCCCTGTCGCGGAAGCCGCGGACGTTCCATGAAGCAAACTTGAAAAGGGGGGTGCTTCGGGACGTTGGAAGAGAGGGGAGGAGGGTGGGTCGGTAGTGCGGCGGTGACGCGGGGGGGCCTTGAAATTAAAGGACTAGGGAGGGGTGGGGGCGGTGTCCCCGCGGGGGGTGGGGCTGCCGTCCCCGACGGAGCCTTTTCGTGCCTTCTTTGACTTGGCTGGCCGCGCCGCTTCGCTGTCGCTGCTGCCATCGGCTGCTTTGGAGCGGAGTAGGTTATTGTCTGCACTGCCGGATCGCTCCGCTGTCGCTCTACCGTCCCCGCCTCCCTGACGCCTACGCGAGCGGGAGCGGTGCCTCTGCTCTAAAGCGGGCTGTGGCGTGCTCGTGGTGGTGGCAACGCGCTCCTGGCTGGCGCTCGCCGATGCTGGGTGGCTCGGCCCGGGAGATATCGCCGGGCGGACATACGCGTGGTCGGCGGGGATGACGTAACGGCCGCAGCTAACGATGGGCGTTTCGTCCGGGTTGCATACGCGGCTGTTCCCAGGGGGCAGCGGCGGAACGCTTTCGTCGTCTACCCGGGGGGGGGGGGGGGGGGCGAGTGCGCGTCACCGTCGGGGCGCGTCGCGTACTCGGGGACCGCTTGTTCCTCTTCGCCCGATTGTTGTTCGGGCCACGAGTCACGTGAGGTCTCGGTGGAACTGGGGTCAGTTTCGCTATCCGCCGTCAGGTCGACTTCCGTGGTGGTGTCATTCGCTTCTGGGCTTTCCGGTGACTTGACTTGGGGTGCGGACGAGGCTGTTGAGTCGCTGGGGACTTCCTTCTCCGCGGCCCCTTCGTTGTCCCAGTAATTTGGCGCCTTCTTGGCCGACAGGGGTGGGGTTCTCGGTTTCAGTACTTGAAGTCCCGATGACGATGCCTGCGCATTGGGCGGGGCGGTTCTGCTCGCCTGGTCGCTGTTAGAGGCCGGGAAACCGCGTGCTGCCGCGACGTAGGAGCGCTTGCGAAAGCACTCCTTCGTTCCATGCCTGTCTCCGCACCGCTTGCACTCTGCCTCGCAACCGACCGTGTCATGGCCGAAAATGCCGCAACGCTTGCAGTACTCGGCCGAGCAGGCGGTGGCCATGTGGCCGACGTCCCCGCACCTCGCGCATACTCGGCGCATGCCGCGGTACTCGCACATTATTCTGTGGCCTGCGATGGTCGTGAAGTTAGGCACTGGTTTACTCATTTCCATCTTCACGACCCGCACCCCGTTGAGCTTGTTCTGGCGGCTGGCCACGGTCGCGAAGGTGACGCTCTTCACCTTGCCGTACTGGCTGAGTGCGTTGGTCAGGATCTCCTCGGGTATGTACGCGGGGAAGCGGTAAACGTTAACAAACGTGATGGGAGGCCCTACCGCTTCCACTGCCGCCCTCTCGTTGTTTACGCGGAAGCCCTCCGCCACCATCAGTCTGGTTGCTTGACTCGCGTTGCGCGTGCATACCAGAAACTTCGACCCCCCCATGTGTTGGAGGACCAACACGCTGTCCTCACCCGCGGTCAGCTCAATCGCGTCAATCAGTGTGTCTATGGAAACATCCCCGTCAGGTGCGGAAAACAGAAAACAATTTTCCCTTACCGGGAAATCAAAATGCGTGGCCATGCTGGTGGGCGTTGCCGCGTGCTCGCCCTGCTGGGGGGGGGGGGGGGGCGGCTCGGGGCTGTCTGGTTCTGTGCAGCTTGCGCTGCACTCTGGTGAACGGGCGATTCAGCCGGGGCAGGAACCGCGCGGTCGGTAGCGACAGCAGGGGTGATGACGAAGACCTCTGGGACAGCAGGCGGCTCCCAGGGACATCACTCCTCCTGGCGGCGAAGGGGCGTCGGGCGTGAAGGCCCGAGACCGGGGGTCCTCGATGTCGCGCGCGGGAGGCGGCAGCACCAAGGGCGAGGAGGGTCTTCTAGCTGGTTGGGACCCGGGAGCATGGAGGAAGGAAGACTAAGGAGAGGCCCTATCGTATTTCAATGCATTGCGAAAAGTGTGGCGGAGGTGACGTCAGATTTATGGGGCAAACAACCGGTATGGGGCAAACAAAACAGCAGACGCCCCGCGGCGTGCTCTCCGCGGTGATTAGCTTCTGCGCAGATTTGTAGTCCCGGCGTAAACTTAGCGCGTATTGTGCGGTTCGCACGCAGTAAAATGTTGCAAGCAGACGTTTACCAGGCTGTTCGTGCGTGGCAGGCCCGAGCGCTGCGTGCTGAAATTCTTCGTGGAGCGTTTTTGTGCAACAGTACAGAATACCGGTACGTGCCGTGATCAAAAACGTTCAGCCCCTGCATCATCGTATTCGAACTCACCTAGCAGTGACTTACGCGTTCTGCTGGGCCTTAGGCCTTCCCTTTCTCGTAGCCCGATTTCCCGATTTGTTGCCGGATTAGCGGTTCTTTGTTCGTGTATATGGAGTGAGCGTAGTAGCTATTCGGCGCAACGCCAACCTTTAGTTGACGTAACTTCACGTCGAAAAGAGGACACCGCTGTATTGTATACGCGATCGTGCACGTAAAGTTTGTAATTCCAGTACGCACACAACAAGCACGCAGCGAGCGCACACCGCACAATACATACATCACGTAGTCCGATAACAACAACATAGGTTTATTGCCCTTTTGTTGAACGACACAGCCTCTAGAAACGTAGGATGCCTTCGGCGCATGTTATGTACGGCGCACCAGACGCCAAAAACACAAGTTCACGTGTGTTCTGAGTTGACACAATGATTAAGAAGCAACAGAGCGCACATCCGAGAGCTTCGCATGCAAATACCGTGCATTAGTGATCTGCAATGAAGCGAACGTGTACGTACACATGAAAAGTGACACCCGGTACTTTCCGCAGCGCACGCGATTTGCACCGGATATACGCAACCATAAGCAACAGCTGGGCATTGCGTAGCTTTTCCGCGCATGCGCTTGCAAACGACACGGCGAAAATCGCGAAATGTTTCGAGGCTCCTTCGCTAGGAGGCGATGCGGGTGTTTGCGATGTGGAGGCTTCACGAATGTGACGTCAGGGCCTCTCCTTATGTTTCCTTCCTCCATGCCCGGGAGTCCGCGTCGACGTGACGGGGCCCCAGGTAAGACTTTGCGACGAGTCAAAAAGGCTAGCTCGGACACCTTAATCTGTCCTTCTGTCTTTCTGTTTGTCGGCACGTCACCCGATTCAGCCACCCGGCCAAAGTTGAACCACTTGATTACCGCCCACCCATCTTGAACCGGTACGGCTGTTGATGCTTGTGAACGTTGTCGATCAAAAAGTAAATATTGCGCATATCTGAGGCGCAACATCATTAGGTAAGTATTAGTTGGTGTGTTCCTTTAATAGAAAATACAGATACGCAGTTTTAAAGACCTTAGTTTCCTAAGCTGCGCTGAAAATGCGACTGCGCTGAAACTTGTCTTCCTCCGTGCCCTCTGCACAAGCTCAAGTTGGGTTTCGGTTTCGGTTGAGTATTGCATTGTACGATTGTACGAAGAAAGAAAAGTGGACGGAAAGAAAACTTGCCGCGGGTAGGGACCGAACCTGCGATCTTCAGATAACGCGTCCGATGCTCTACCAACTGAGCTACCACGGCGGCCATCCCCCGTCCACTTTATGGGGTATATATGTGTACTTTAAACGTGGGAGCGTCAGTCAGCGCCGCCAGTACCCATGACGGCGAGCAAAGACATGCGATTTTAGTCGCGAAGCGCAGTCACAGGCGTCGCGTCCAGATAGTGGTGGACACATCGTAAGGAAATGAAAAGACGTCGAGCGCGTAGATTACATGTGAAAAAATCTTAGCGGTGCTCGATCAACCCTCCCAGCATATATCCGTGGCACAGGGGCGTAGCCAAGGGGTGGGGGGTTGGGGGGGGGTTCAACCCCCCCCCCGAAATATTTCAATTTTGCTTGCGTTTATATACACGCACACAAACAAACACACGCACGAACATACATAAAGTATGGTTGAACCCCCCCCCCGAAAAAAATTTCTGGCTACGCCCCTGCCGTGGCATAATGGGTTACATTGCTGCGCAGCGCTGCGATTGTTTGTGTCTTTGAGTCCTGCTGTTGTACGTGTAAACGTTTTTTTTTTTTTTTGAAGTTTGTAATTTTCGAAACGTTCTTTGCATTAGTATATCGTTTCTGTCTGTTACTATTATCCACAAAATTGTACATTTATTTCTGCAATATTTTCGTTACGTGTCCTGTTTGGTTGTTTTCAGTAGCAGAGGAAGAGTTCAGGAGAAATTTGGAACTAAAGAATATAACCGCGTTTACCCTCTTCATCTCGCTTGTATATCAGTGGAATGCTATCCATGAAGTCGCTTTTCGATACTTCATAATCTAAAGCTATTACGGATTCACTCTAGCCGTACCTACATATATTACTCACGAAGAACCGCGTCTTCTAGTATCTCCGAAGTTATACCCCTGTACCCCTAATTTAAATTATATTATCTTCTATGAAATACCAATGTGTAGTAAACTAAATATCGGTACCACCATTTGCGAATGAGTTCTGCGGAAAACCGCAAGGTGGGGTAATGGATGCTAAAGGAAAAATCGGCTTCCATCCGTTTGTCGAACAAAGCTAAAAGGATGGAAGGAAGGAAGGAAGTAACAAGTGGAAAGGGATGGAGGTTACCAAGTTCATAGATCGGATGGCTACCGTGTGCTAGAAAATATAATAGAAAAGACGTGTTACAAAAGAAGTGAAAAAACACGGCTGATCCCTCTGTCATTGAAATCGGCATAACACGAAAGTGAAACGGGCCTTCACAGACGTAGTTGAGCGTTTGTTCTGCATTCTTTTGCCCCAAGCTTGCAGGAATGAATGCTACAGCAGCAAATTGTAATGTCACGGCAAGAACGGCAAGCAGCCGGAAACTTGCAACGCGCTGCTCAAGCAGAAAGGGCGCACGGAACGAACGTACACTGGATGATTGCCAACTAACTGTCACAGTTGTAACTTATTTCTGTGTGAGCAGCGCGCTCCTTTCGCAAAAGCGGCCGCTGCAGTGAGCGAAGTGACCTCCGTGCTCTCAATGCAAACTTGCGGTGAGAGCACAAGACGTACACACCACAGCCATCACGAGATAAGCCCGCGCATGAGCGACCACGCCCTGTAGAGGCGCGCGCTCATCCGCGTGGGGCGAGGACCATTAAAGCGCGCTTTTCGAGCCCTTCGCGCAATCTCGCTAGTGATAGCGAAAACAGGCTGAAGTGCCACCGATCTCTGAGTACCGCCATCGGAAAATGGTGTATGTAAATAGCTGGCCGTTGTCATGGCAAAGAGCGTGGCGTCTTGTGGCCGAATCGTTTCGCGCCCCGTGCTGCGGAGTGACGGGTCCTAATTTCGACTCCCGGTGATGGAACTTTTTCTGTTTTTTTTTTACTTAGCCAACTGTTAGTTTTTATATTTTACAGCGTCACATCCGTGACGGAAATACGTCAGTAGAGCCGTGATGTAACCCCGCACAAAACACTTTCGTGTTAAGAAAAACAGGAGAGAAGAGCAAGGAAGAGAAAAAAGTAAATGAGAGCACGACACTGCCTAAAATCTGCCACTAAGACCAGTAGTCCGTAATAAACGCAGTAACGCTTTCGAAGCATTCTTTTGCTGAGTACGGACTCGGCCAGTGCCCCAGAACCCTTTGTTCTGACAAAGGGCGACTGTCAAGTCTAAGTTTTGGAAAGTTCTGGTCTTGGCGCACTGAACCCGGGTCACTCGCACAGAAGATGGGCGATCGTTTCTTCTCAGCTGCAGTTGTTACATGTAGAGCGGTTTGCCATTCCAGTCCGAAAGGAGATGGCATTCGTGAAGGCTAGCTGGAGAGTGGGATTCAATCTTTGTAGACGTGCGTTGGTGAATTCTGCCGAGTTTCACTGTGTAAGTGGGAGTTCAGAAACTTGCACATCTTGAGAAGCCCATACCTATTTCTGAGAACGTAAAGCTGCATAGCTAACAAAAATCCGTCCTTCTCCGGTGATCGAAAACGCGGCCAATGCTTGTGCGGAGCAGTCGCTCTGGCACTTGAGCTAAGCATAAGTTTAGGATCTGGCAGCGCGAGGGCGAATCTATTAATAAATTATTTGTCGTGGGCTTGCGTCCTAAAAGCGCGATATGATGATGAGGGGCGCCGTAGTGGACCTCAATCTAAGTACATGGGTCTCATGGATTTCATGTCACCTTCACGGGCCTCGTTTCATGTCTGCTTCAGCCGCCTTCATGTGCAGCGGTCCAGCGATCTTGCGCTTTTGCTCTGATGTCGCACACGCGAGGCGCAGATTGTTTTTATCGATTTGGACTTTTTACATCTTCTTCAGGGGCCTCGTTTCATACCTGCTTCTGCCGCATTCATCTGCAGCGGTTGAGCGATTTCGTGCTTTTACTCTCAGGCCGCACACGCGAGGCGCAGATTGATGTTATCGATTTGGGATTTTGTACGAAACTTGACGGCGACGACAAAGACGCGCCGCCAGGGTCTATATAATTGCTATCGCAATAAAAAGGACGCACGTGTGCTAACCTAAATTGCACGAATGGGAAATAGAAGACGGGAGAGAGGGTTCAAGACACGTGCGAAGAATTCGCGCAAGTGTGTGGGGCTGCACCGTTTAGTCACTGGCATTTGCACAGACTAGTCGTGCTCAAGAGTTCACAAGAGTTCGCTATTTTATGGATCGACTTGCGCTAGAAGCGGTGTCCTAGCAGCACTTGCAAGGAAAGCAGCCGTACGTCCAGACGCCTCATTGCATTACCAAGATTTTTGTCTTTTTGAAGCAACTCGATGACAGCGGCCGAGTGAATAGTCAACGTCTTCTTCAGTGCCGCAGGCCTCGCTCTGCGCCTAGCATTGTCTATCATTCCACTGAGTGCAGTTGCGTTCGTTGGAGACCTCTACAAGACTACCAGTATGAACTGGTACGAATGTTTATACTTGCCACTTAGGCAAATCACGTCACAAAAAAATATGGCATAAACCTCCTCCAGGCTTCTCAGCTTTGTTGCGAAGTGCATTCGCGTGCTTTCTGGTACAAGCGTTCGACAATGAAAAATAAACAAGCCCTTAGGCCTCTCTAAAGCCATCGCGTGCTTCCTGCATTTCATCTAACGATTTTGAGACATAACTCCGCCCTCTCTGTGCGCAGTATACTAATGATCGTCGCTGAAGAGATTTCGCAGTGGTGTAATGATATTCACTTGGTACGGGAACTTTACAGGCGCAAAGTGGTGCTCTAGTGCTATGCGCCAATTTCCCTGGGGGTAATGCGAAAACTGCAGTAGTGGAAACGTCGATATTGCCTTAGCCACCCTCCCTCTGCCTTCCCACTCTATTCTCCTTCAAAGTGTCTTATATGACGTCTCAGCTGTGAAGTGGAAGCGTACGTTTACGAAAAACTGGAATCGACTAAGTGATGTCACGACGCATGCAGGTTTCATTTGTTATCGTGCGAGCACGTCGAAGTAGTCGCCCTGCAGCAGTACTGCTGTGGCAAGCTGTACGGAAGTAGATGGCCAACATGTGGACCATATATATGATATTAATTGTTTCAGCGGCTGTTGCCCAGAAGCAATCCAAACATCTTGGAGGTGAACATATCACGGTTGTATCTCTGTGAAAGTCAGTCCCGCAAGGTAGACGGATCCGAGGCTCCCGTGCTTAGCAGCACTGCCTAGATCTAGGTGTCATGACCCAACGCGGGTCAGAGGGAAATGGCTGTCTAGTATATGATGTTGCCCAGCCGAATGCGCGTTTCTGTTCGGCAGAAAACTTGGTTGACAATGCCCACTCAAAAAGAATGCAAGGACCCAGCTTACTAACCAAAACGGCTACCGGAACTGCGAATGTTTTGGCGTTGGTTCGCAACAGTCAGACTCACGATTGCTAGGAAAATATGATAACGCCTCTTTCTTCGCGTGCTCCTCCACTGTTTGTCGGCAATTTGCAGCATTGTTAGGTTTTTGTGCAATCGATACTACACAAGTGCAACTATTTGTTGCAGTCACGGATGGCGTAGCCAACTTCGTCATGGAAGTGATGGTGCGCGTCTTCAACGCAACCCGTGTGGACATATTGGTGGCTTCAAATCAACGTAAGGACATTTTAACCATGCGTTTTGTACCCCTTGCATTACCCGTGTGAGATGACATGGAAGAGATTAAGAAAAAAAGTATCACTCTAACAGTACTTTGTCAGCTTCCAGGTACAAAATTAGTAATGTAGTATTTGTGAGCGTGCATGGGTGGTGTGTTCATATACTTTCGCTGCATTTCTTTCCAGTTCATGCGGCCAGACTGATTAGCTCAAAAATGCACTTGTCTGCGATTGTAACCTCTACAGTGAGAATCACCTCCAACGAGATGGCATCTGATTTTCTGAAACGTGTGTACAGTGGGCTGCCCGCTAACACAAAGTTCTACGTCATCTGCCTCCTCTCGCTACAAGAATACCTGCAGCATTTATTCCCACTGGTAAGTTATCTTCGGTTAAGTAGCCTGCTGCTGAAGTCCAGGTCGTGGGGAACTTCAGGCTCGTATTCGTTGCGCGAAGCGAGAAACTTTGCATACTGTGTACAAAATGTATTGATGAAACTATTTGAATGTCGGCCTGGGACAAGGCAGGTGCAATACAATTCAAGGCAATCTCATTAATAACAGATATCACTCCGGAAGAGTTATGCTGTGAAAATCATTATAAACGAACTCATACTCGCGCAGAAGACCATCTATACCTGTCGTAATCTCAGCGCAACTAAGTTTGCTGGTAAAAAACATAAAGGACGCTCGCGCTTGGCCTTAAAGAGTAGAACGCGATAGTGTGACCGGGTCCCGTTCGCATCGTCTTCTCATTCGATTTCCAGGCTTAGCCTCTGGGTAGACACCTCCACCGTCATGCGAGCAAAGCGACGTTTGTGCGCGAAACTTTGACTGTTTCAAACTCTCTTAGAATGCATGCCTACTGCAAGTACAGTTTCGAAGTGCCCACTACGCCATAATTTATCATTTTGCGAATCAGCAGAGTGTCCACCACGCGTGTGCTAAGGCGATACGCGCAGCTGCATATTTTTTTGATGATGTTACTCCTGGTCAGTGGCGGATCCAGAGGGGGGGCGGTAGGTTCGATCGCCCCCCCCCCCCCCAAAGACTGTGTGGACCCCCCCCCCTTCCCTCTAGTGCCTGCGTCCACTTCCTTGTCAGGTTGCCCCGGCTACCACTGCCCAAACCGCAGAGGAAGCCGAATGGCTAGAGCGTCCGTTTCCAATGCGGAAGCTACCGGGTTCGATTCCCAGTGCCGCCGGACACCCGCCGGTTTTTCTAAAGAGTTGCCCCAGCCTGGCAGTTTGTGTTCTGGGCACTCTAGATGGTGCCCTCGTCTTTCCTCGAACTTCTTTCACCCCCTCTTCATGTTGTCCAACGACGAGGAGCCTCTGTTCTGCTATTTTAATCCCCCTCCCCTGGACAGGAGGATTGAGATGTTCTTCTCGACTAGAGACGGTTACTATCCTGTGCTTTTCTCTTCTTCTTTATCCAAGAATTTCATCTTCTCAACCCCCTTGCTTCCTCAGCAAAATGGGGTGGCAGCTTAAAAGAGCATTGACACAAAAAGTTTGGATCTTGTTTTTTCTACGACTCACTTATTACGGATGGAATGCTCGTTTCCTGGAGCGCGACGGTTAATTATTTGTAGATGTTTTTAAGCGCCCAGCCGCAGTTTCGGTTTCAGAGAGCGCGGCGTGAACACAGAATAGTTATGTAAATAGTTATATTTGTATCGAGAGGGCAGCCACCGTACCGCAAAGAGACAGCGAGAGACACACTATGCGACCACCCTGCCTCCCTGGCCACCCCACCGGCTACAATGGAATCGAAGAAGCCGGCCCAGCGCGTCGTCATTCCATATGTGCCGGGTATCAGTGAACAGCTCTCCAGGGTTTTCGGAAAAGCGGGGGTCACAGTAATTCATAAACCGGAATCGACGCTCAGCCGCTTGCTACCGAGGCCGAAAGACCGACCATCACCAAGGCGTAGTCTAGAAGGTGTCGTGTTCTGAGTGTCCACCCAGCTACATAGGCGAGAGCAAGCGTTTTCCGGAGAGAATACGTCAACGCAAGAACGACGTCAGGAAGATGGAAGCGCAGCGCAGCGCTCTTGCAGAGCACTGTGAGAAGCACGACCATAAAATCGACTTTCACGGCGCTTCTGTTCTAGAAACAGAAAGGAATCTGCGAAGGAGGCTCTTGCTCGAGTCTCCGCACATTCAGCACACACCTGCAAACGTGAACCGCTCGCTGGGAACAATGCCCCCAGTGTACCCCTGTGAACCACAAACATTGCATGGACGTCTATGGTACGTTTCAGTTAGACATTCAACACCTCTAATAGAGGTGTCACTTAGCTCCCGATCGCGTGAAATCAACGTTGATGGTACTGTCAAACGACCCGCCAGTCTACGCTGAAAAGATGTTGCATAAACGTTAACGCTGGACATTCGACACATTGTGCGGATGTTCATGTTAAGATGAAATGCGTGAAAAATACGTTATTTAGACACGTTATGCACCTAGGAGGCACATTTTTACGTACCTTGAGTTGTGTGTGTGTGTATATATACATATATTCACGGCCTCCGAAACGTGAGGGAAAGGGAAAGTCGGAGCCGTGGTGAGAGAACAAGACGCGGCCATGCTTCCATGACCAACGCAGTCACCCCCTGAGGTGGAGCCATTTCAACTTCCTAAAACAAAGTTGACTACGAGAGTACACAAAACCGCGTGCACATGCGCACCGTGTCGTCAACTCTTTTCAACGAAGGCTTTCTGGGTGCTGCTATAATCCCCTCTCAGGCGTTGAAAGTATGCGTCACCCCCCAAAAATTCACTGCCGAGGCGAGGACATCAGCATTTGCACTCCCGTGCAAGTGTGCCCCCTCTTCCCGTTCAAAAAGTCTGGAGAGAGCGCTCGCAAGAATTGTGACCAGGCAGTGGAATTACAATAGGTACGATGTTGTGAGAGGGATCTGGAAAGGCGTCGTGGTTCCTGGTCTGACGTTCGGCAATGCGGTCTTGTGTATGAATGAGATCAGAGGTTCAAGCAAGATTAGAAGTTAAGCAACGTGGCATAGGTAGGCTGGCATTGGGAGCACACGGGAATACGCCAAATCAGGGTGTACAAGGTGACATGGGATGGACATCATTTGAGTAATGGGAGGCTAGCAGCAAGATAAAATTTGAGGAATGGTTGAGAGAAATGGGGGAGGAGCGTTGGGCTAGGAAAGTTTTCAGCTACTTGTACATGAGGAATGTCGATACAAAATGGAGGAAGCGGACCAGAAAATTGACAAGTAAATACTTAGAAAACGGCAGGAGACCGAACCAAAAGATTCGGTCTCCCCCCCCCCCTGCCTACGTGCCTGTCCACGGCAGCTGCAGGTTTTTCGGATGGCAGTCCTAATGCTGTAGGTTTGACGTTGCACTGCGCTTCTTACAGCGTAGGAGTGAAAGGAAAGTGGCTGCATCGCCTTTGTTTACGACAAGAATTTCCACTCTCAAATTTGGCGGGAAACAGCGGTACGCATTGACGAAGCACAGGCGGCTGGCGACTGTCCCACCGTCCTGCGAGTGTCTAGACGCGCGCGTTGCTACCCGAGTCGTATGAATCTGGAGACTGGTACTGTGGTTGCCACTTGATCCGTCCCGGCGAGATGAGGTAAGCGTAGGTCACGCACAAATATATAGCTGGCGTTTAGACCTTTCGGTTTGATATCGTCACCCCTTGATTCTTTTGTTTCTGAGTTCAAGAAGACTTGAAACGTGTCTATCATTGTTAGCTGCAGTATTGGAGATACCAGTCACGCCAGTATTCAGCCAAGTATATCCTGCAATTTGTCGTCATTAACCTGTTCAGAGCAGCCAAGAAATCCGCCAACTGACTATAGTGTATCTTTCTGCAGCCCTTCTAATGCAGTTACGAGGAATGTACGAATATCCTACAAAATCCGCTATAACACTATGATTGAATTAAGTACTTTTTTCTTCAGTATATTTTTTCCACATGCTAAAAAAACTTCAAGGTATGTTTTCCAAGACATGTCAAAGAATATGAACATGAATTGTTTTCTTTTGCATGAAATAAACGCTGCCCACGATTTTGTGTTCGGAAGTTTCAAAGGTACTGAAGCAATGACACACTGACTGAGATAAATTGTCTAAAGCACAAGCGATATTTCGCACGCTCATATATTCAGCATCTCTTGCTCATGCTCAGCCCGATATAATGTTAATACGCACATTGCGATTTATTCTTTCGGTTACAAAGTGCGCAGGTATTTTTTAAGGTATTATGCAGAAAAAATATGCGCAAGCACTGTGCCACTTGCTAATTTTCGTCGTCTGTGATGCTGCTGCCGTTCTGCTTTGTCATTGCTGTCTTCGTTTTACTTGTTAAAGCGATGCGACGTACGCGTGTAGAAGCATGTGCAAGTGGAGCAGTGCTTTATATATTTTGAAGCACTCTCTAAAACAAATAGTTTAATTTGCAAACGGCGCATGCGCAGCTCCGAAACCACCTCCCTACACTCGCGTGCCTCCCCTGGTCCGGCTGTCAGAAACGCTATTTCTTTATCGGTTAAAACCACTGACGGTTCACTGACGCATTTCTCTCCTTGTTTCTTTATCAAGAAGGCTTCTAAGAGCCGCCACTCGTGCCTTGTCGCCTTGAAAGGTTTGACCTCGCTTCTCAGCGACTGAAAACGACCTGGAGTGGGTTGAGGGAGAGCAACAACGGTATTACGGTACCGCTCTTCCTTTCTCGCTCGTTGTGCTTTCGCCGCTGATAATTTCGGTAAAGGCACCCCAACACCACAAAAGCATTTGTCGAAATTTACGGTGTGGTGTCACGCCTCATTATTGCCTGTCAGCCCATGCATTCTTAACGATCCACCTGTCGTTCGGGAGACGCACTAGTGCGTCACCTGGGAGCGGGCAAGCGAGAGAGGAGGAGCTCTACCGTAATCCCGTACACTATTTGTGTACCGTGTTTCCGCAACTTGATAAATGACTCTAATAGCGCACCGAGCACCTGCCATGTCGTCTATGCCGTCTGTTCGGCGCCATACGGACGACTTTTGTCCAAACAAATAATCCGAGTACAAGTGCTGACAACGCGAGGTCAACGAGCCTCCTAATCCCCGGAAGGATCGTGAGAGATGGCGGTCCTCAACCTCTGAAGTCTTGCGCGGTCAACGGGACATTGAATTTTGAAGTGCAGGTGTGTGCTCATCATTATGACCCTACAAAGGTTCCAGGATTGGTGGAATCCTGGTGTGGTGACAGCGTGGAGAGAGGGAAAATGGGGTGGACCTCAATCTGCTAATTTAATCCGGTGCTGGAGCACCGTGCCTGTTCCCTGTGATCTGGATAATGTAAATTACTTGTGTAGTTTTCTTCCTTCGATCAACTTATCCTGATGACCGCCCGGCAAGACACGAACCCGTGTTCACACCGGCCACGCAACCCGATTTCTAACAAAGGCTTAGCGCAGCAAAATGGGCATATATCTGAAGTGTGGTAGCCCGTAATTTGTAGTAACAAATGAGTGGAACCACTTTAAGTACAAAGTAACAGTATTTATGCTGTGATGGGGCTCTTTTAATAATAGTAACACTAAAAACAAAAGTGAGCCCCACCCCCCCCCCTCCAGTTTTCTTCGAGCGACCACCCCCCCCCCCTAAAATGAGTGGCTGGATCCGCCCCTGCTCCTGATGATGATCGATTACGCCTGAGCGCTTTGTAATGGGTGCGCATTTAAACCACCCACTCGTCGCGCAATTCACATCGTGTGACAAGTGATGCAATTCTGCTCGCCTCCTACGCAATATCGCGTGTGTTAACGAGAGTGGACGAGTTTATACTTGTGACGGATGTTCTGCTGTCTTACTGTTGCCCATTCTCAATGAAAAATGACGGCATTTATTCCCACCAGATCAACCAGCATTGGACTCACATGATTTACTCCTACTGGATTGTACTGGGTAATGGCAGTAACTTCGCCCGCCTAATTTTGCAGCAAAAGCCCTGCTCATTTTGCTTCATGACGGCCACAAAAGAAGTAAGTGAGCATTAACCACGCAATTATTTGAAATCCTGCTGTGCTGGTACAGAGCACAAACGTTCGCGTTAGTACTTTCTCGGAGAACGTCCGTGGGCTACGATGCGCAGCCCTGTGCATTCTTGTGCCTTTATATCATGGCGGCCTCTGAGCAGGCGAGAAACATATATATGCGCATGAAGCACGTAAAAGCTATCAAATAGCCCAACAGGGGAAATTCAACAATGAAGGTAAGCAGATGTTATTCTGCTTCGCACAAGTAATGCATTTGGTAGTCAGTATATATATCCCGTATATTAATTACGCCGTTGCCTTCATTTTCTCATCATTTACGTTAGGCCGTTAGTCAGTCTGAGGCATGCAGAGTCCGCGTGTTGTTGTGTGGTTCAGTGTACAAACTCTGCGCAGCGCAGAGAGATCCCCGCGTGTCGGCGCCGCAAAGGGCAGACGCGGAAGGCCCCGCTCTGGGAAAGAAAGGCGACTCTGTGGTGACGCCGTCAAAGCGCAGGGCCGCCAAATCCGCCTCCTTGCTTGTAACAAAAGGGAGGAGATACAAGCTGAACGGGAAGACCCGTCGCGCCGGTGGGACGACGCGAGACACGGCCGCCTGGTTTCAGTTATTGTTCGGCATCCGCATGCACCCCTTTGAGCGTTTACCTGCGCTGCTGTTCGGGGAGCCTGCCGCTAACAAGAAACACGTGTCGGCGCCGCAAAAGGGAACGCGAGGAATTGGTCTTGCGACCGCTTGGCCGGATGCGACCGGGGGATGTCTTTGCGTACAATCGCCGTCTCGTCGTAATTACGGCACTCGGAGCGTTCAGGTGAACCGGCCCCCAGCTGCATGTAATGACCGAGTGTCATTAGACTGGCAGAGAAACGCACTATCGCGTACACATTTCGCCAGTGGCCAGGACCTGGGAAGAGTCGCGCTGCTTTGTAGCGGCTTCTTGAAAGAGACGCCGATGCGCGGGTGGGTTGAGCTCGAGCCGGGCCTTGCAACGCACTGTCGCGTACACACCGCTAGTGGTCAGGGCCTGGGAAGATTCGCGCTGCTTTGTGGCGGCTTCTTGAAAGAGACGTTGGTACGCGGGCCGGTTGAGCCCGAGCCGAGCTTTCGGCGCTGGCGGACGTCAGGGGCATGCTCGGACTATAACGTAGGGGAGAGTGAGATGACACGTGTTGCGCAGTGAACCTATCCCCTCGCGTGTTGTAGATTGTGTCGTACGTTAGACCAATGCCGTGTCTGTCATGAAAGTGTTTGTGCCATTGGTTGTGGTGATGCCAACCCCCAAGTGTGATTGGTTTGTTGAGGGACTCTTTGTCTAACTGAACGTTGAAAAGAGGCTGTTTTGGATGTGAGAGGGGAGCGGAGGTTCGGGCTTGGACCCGGGCAGACGCCTGAGCGTGGCAATAAAGCGTCTCTTCACTGAACAACGGCTCTTCCTTCGCGCTGCCACCGTGCACTCGAGTCATCGAGGGGCGCCGATTCGAACCTCAAACACCTTCCCTCCTTAGCTAGTGTTGAAGCTAGCAGAGGATAGTAGGGAAAGGAAATTAACTCCGTTCAGCGGGAGTATCTCAGACAGTTCGTCGTAGATTGGCCTGACACTGCCCCAGTTACTTTTGAACAAGTAGCCACCACATGTACGCTGTAAGATGGGCCTTCCACGAGACAGGAGTATAAAAATATTAAACGATCCCTGAATACCATGCTATGTAAAATGAGTGTCCTCACTGTTGTACTAGAATGCCTCAATGACGTGCTTTTGCATTTTCCTTTTTATTCTGAAAGTACAGGCGAAGTATAACCGATCAGCTTGCTCTCTTGTACTCTAAAGGGCTAGCAATAAAGAAAGGCCTTGCCGCCCTCCCCCCTCCCGACCCCCAGGCCTTTTTTGCGATACTTACGCCACCTGGCATCTTTGGTAATTTGATACCTCTGTTTTTTTTTAAACAGTCGACCTCAAATATTGGTTTCCGGTTGCACCGCACTCTCGTTTAAAACCATACGCGCGAAGCTGCGGCACCCATGGATATCAAAAAATTACACCATCTCCCGCTAAAGGGGACCATGAGGCGATGCGAAGCCGGAGCACTTGCACGATCGCGTTCCGTTGGCGTTCGTTGGGCATGCTACCGACCTCGCGTCGTGGAACGTAGAGTGCCTCGATGCGCGCGCCCCCGCTTAGAGTGGTGTCAGCTTTTGAAAGGGCAGATGCCGCCTCCTCGGCCTTGGCGGCAGCGTGGCCGCCATTTTGAATCCCCCGCCCGGTCACTTGTGCGTGGCGGCGCGTGCTGTTTTTAGGTCGGTGCTCGTTTCCCTCCAGTTTTTTCCGCTCGCTACCGTCACCATGGCCGGGTGTTGCGTGCCGCAGTGCACCAATCATTCCAGGAACGCTGGGAGCTGTATCGTTTTAGAAAATACGCGGTTTCTTTGGACAGTAAAAATCAAACGTCACAAGCGACAGTCGAAGAACACATTATGCACTTGCAGCGTGTTTCCGGCCAGTATTTCGAATGCACATGCAAGGATAACTTCTGCCGGTGTTAAACTTGCGTAATAAATGGACACACTGATATCAGCTACATGCTGAAAATGCTTTGGTTCACGTGTGCATGAATCCTGCATTTTTCTTCGCAAACATTCTTTACTGTACTTGGTTGGTCTTGTATCTGCCTTTGATGTTTGCTATCGCTATTTTTGTGATTTGAAATGTATCATGGAATATAGTATGCGTGTTTGTCTGCAGATTAGATCCTTCTTTTTTCCTAATAATAATTATTTGTGAGAATTTATGTCCCAAGAACCCCGATATGATTATGAGAGGCGCCGTATATAGCGGAAGGCTCCCGAAATTTTGACCATCTGTTGTTCTTTAACGTACACCTAAATCTAAGTACGCGGGCCTCTTTCGTTTCACCTCCATCGAAATGGGGCCGCTGCGGCCGGGATTCCATCCCGCAACCTTCAGGTCACCAGTCAAGCACCATAACTAAAACCACGCCGGGTTCTTGTTATTTATATTCCTGTCCGTGTTTTAAGTACGCCTTCTGTGCTGCAGGGTGTGATGCCCATGTATCTATGTGTGCAGTTACATGTTTTTTATCCTTCCCTGTTTCTGTGTTTCAAGGCTACATTTTCGTCCTGTCTTAAATAATTATGCAGTTCCTGTTTTTTTAACCATTTACGATCACAGTGATTCGACTAGTGACAGTTTTGTTTTATTGTGTAATTTGCGTTTTATTTGTGTAATTGCTTCTGTCAGCGCAGCATTAATGCACACAAATAAATGGCCTGTACACTGGATATTAACACACACACATTCAGTATTTTATTTCTTTGAGCAAGCATAATTTATTTATTAATAATGTACGCCCTGAAGGCTCATACAGGAATGCGCATACAAACAGTTCTCGCGAAGTGTCTATACAAAGAAGACGCATGAAAACAACAAGAAGACGGGGAAGCATTGTGTACAGTAGACACCCTATGTTAGTAAAAAATACAATAAACAAAGTCAAGTTGTACAGTACGGTCCACTATTAGAGGGAACACGCGAGCGCGCGGCCAGCGGTCCGCGAAGCGCTAACTGCTGGCGAGATTTGGAAACGCGGAGCATGCGCGTAGAATCACAAGGGCGGTTCGTGTCCCGCGTCGTCTGCTACTTCTTCGCCCCAGCACTCGGCGCGCGCTAGCGAAATTCTATATTTCTATGGGTGAAAGGACAAGCTCGCTATGATCTCTGCATTGGGCATAAATTTCCTTGTCTGTTATAGAAAGCGGCCGGCTGGTGCGAGCAGCCCGCTGAAAGCTTACGGCTAACTTATCGGTGAGCACTTACAAGAATATACTGTTGGGATATAGTTGGTAATTCATTATGAGGGAAACTGTGCAAAAATAACAACGCCGAGAAAGGGAGAACAGAACAGTTCTGGTCTTCCTTTGTCGACGTAGTTTTCTTTTTCGCAGATTCCCTCACAATGAGCACTTGCACTAGGTTACGCAAGTGACAGGCTTCGTTATCATTGTCACAGAATGCCACAGCTGGGGGCCCCAGTCGAAATTCGGCGGCTGGGGCCGCGAATCGTATCGCATGAAAACTGGCTAGAAACCAGAGCAACAAACAAACCACACCTTTTTTTATGCCTGCTGGTTACCCGACGAGGCGCAGGTAGAGTAGCGGCTACATGAATCGCACCGCTGAAAAACGGAGCGCTGTCCAACGCTCGCCAAGCGCAGAGGCGGAAGGTAGCAGACGAACAGCGGCAAACGCCACCCTTACCCCTTTATGCGCGTGCGCCGCGTTTACAAATCTCGCCACCAGTTTGCGTCACGCGGGCCACCGGCCATGCGATCGCGTGTTCCCTCTAAGAGTGGACCGTACTGTACAATGAGTACGTCATGGAAAACCAGATAATGAAATAAAAACTCACAGGCTCCCTTATGTGTTCGCTTAAGACGACACGAAAGCGAAAGCCATCTTCTTCTTCTTTTGCTCAGAAAGCGCGGTTTTGCATTGCCTCCAAGATCGGAGGCACCTTATGTGGTTTTGCACTGCCTCCGTGATCTGCCCACTTTTTACCAAGCTACGATGTCATGTGATAACGGCATCATATGACGTCACGTCAAAATTTGTGAAGCCATGATGACGCCATCACGTGACTGATTTTTTGCATCCCTCGTCCCCAACGTCGTGGTACGCTGACGCCGTAGACGCGGGACGCCGACGGTCAAATTTCGCGTTTGATGAGGCATTTAAGGCTTTCGCCTTTAAAAATACGTCCGCCACGGTGGTATAGTGGTGACGGAGCTCGGCTGCTGACCCGAAAGTCACGGGTTCGATCCCGGCCGCGGCGGTCACCTTTAGGTGGAGGCGAAATGCTAGAGGCCCGTGTACTGTGCGATGTCAGTGCAGGTTAAAGAACACCGGGTGGTCATAATTCATGGAGCCCTCCACTACGACGTGCCACATAATCAAATCATGGTTCTGGCAAGTAAAACCCCAGGTATTATTATTAATAAAAGAGACAAATAAACGACGCCGTGCATCTGCCCCACAAAGTGTAAAACATTATTCGAAACACTCAATAATTTGGGCATGCGAGAAAACTTGCAGATACACAAAAAGAAACAGCAGATAAAAAGAAGAAGGCAAAACGCACTGATACTGCGCGCATGCATAGTTTTACGGCATACTACTCAACAACGTATTCATCGTTTTCATAAGGATTCAAGGTGCAACTCGAGTGCCGATACAGTAGCGGCTACTAATTGTGAGCAAGAAATGTCAGCATTAATAATGATAAGGATGCTTTCGTTTCATTTTAGCAGGATATTCGCACCATACTGCCCCTCGCCCTTTATACTCTGTTCAATATGTATGATGTCATTTATAATAAACGAGTAAATTGTTTGCAAACTTAGCAAAATGAGCCACCTTAATCGCGCTTAGGTAGCTTCGCAACACTAAATTGCGTGTGTCCAGATACATATACTGCTGCTGGTGACATGTATACCAATACTTTAAACGATTATTTGTGTATTTGGAATGCAGAGCATACGAGAAAATTAAGTAAGGCTTTAGACTTTGTCGTTTCCGGCGTAAGGAAGAGGATTCGTTTTGAACATAACATAGTCTTCGTCTACCTCTAGCGCATGACACAGGCCGTCAGCTCACATGAATTGCAGGCTTCCTTAATAAGCATTTAGGCAACAACAGCAACAAAAGCTGCCCAAGCTTCAAAAAAGAAAAGAAAAAGAGAAAGCTCACTAGCGTGCACTTATTTCCGGACGTATCCGCGCACCGCAAGCGCTTTGTGTAGCGCGTTTCGCATGCTACCGAGCTGCAGCGGGATTCGCAATGGCGGCCGTCGTAGCAGACGACGCGCCTGTCCTCACCCTCAGCGGAGCGCGCGGGCATCAAGGCACCCTAGTGGAACGCGAAGAGGGACGCTACGCACGTCGTATCTTCCATCTAGCCTGGCCGTTAATTCTCACAGGGCGAGCGGCGAACGCGGTTGACAGGCGGGCGAGAGGGGGGCAGCGTAGGAGAGGAGAGAGAAGTGGCGGGGACGCGCTCGAGCTCATAGCGGCGTTGCGCAGGAGAGTATTTCGGCATGTCTAGCCCTCGTTTCAGAGGAAGAGTGGAAAGGGGGACGGGAGAGGGGGAGGGGAGAGGGAAAGTGGAGAGTGGTAAGGGAGAGGGTGAGTGGAGAGGAGGTGTGTGGAGAGGGTACGCGCATGCGTAGTAAGGGTGGTCACGCCGCACACCACCACCACCGGATTGAGCTCCGCCTTAAGATACTTCGCATCTAATAAAACGGCACAGTTTTCAGCTTGCGAGAAGACTGGTCGTGGCTTGCCGCTACACCCTGTAGTGTAATGCCTCCGCTAAGCAGGTGAAACAGTGACGCAAACCTTCCGTGCTGTGGCAGAGCGGCTGGTCAATTGCACTACAGGAATTAGCGCAGTGAAATCTGTATAACCCTGAAAAAAATAGCGCGCCCTTACGTCAACTTCCCACACTGGTCCTTTTATGACGCAGCTAAACGGCTTTCCTTCTTAGCAATATAGGCTTAGAGAGGATTAAGACTAATAAAGGCAGAAATAAAGACGTATTCAAAAAACAGCTCTCCGATAGCCTATTGTTCAGATTTTTTTAAAGTCAGGACGTCTACATCCAGGGCTACGTGCTGCTTGGGCCGAGCTATGCAAGACGCAACAACTGCTCTGGATTACTGACTATTGCTCAGGCACCAAACACAGACGGAGTGAGAGGCCTAACACACACGTCCCCAGCGAAGGAGGAACGTTCCGGTGTTCTCAGGCTATCGTGCATACACTCCGAATACGAAAGAAAGGTGAGAAAAAAAAGTATTCGTAACGTCGTCCACGATGTTATTTTATAGCGCGGAATAGATCTCCCAATGCATTATTTGTTCGCCTCGTTTCTCTGCAGTGATGTAGCGTTATTGTTTTTCCGAGAGAGCTACGTTGTAAAGAAAAGAAAAAAAAGAATGGCTAAAGTCTAACTCTGCTAAGCCTAGTTATCCCGAGCGAAAGGTATGATTGGCTTTGTTCTCCATAGGCTATGCACAGTTAACCCTCTACCTGGTCATGTGGCACTGAAGTGGCGAGCCTCCGAACGAGAGCACTTGCGACGCCCCTCTGTAGCGGATCACCTGCAGTGACGTCACGCCTGCCACATACACGCGCCGTTAACTCAAGGCCATTGTGACGCGATGAATGCCCTTGGCATACAGCGCAGTTGAGTAGAAAATTGCTTCACAGCTAAACATCAGTAATGTCAGCAGCCAAGCCAATTTTCACTGCATTTTATTTGTATGCTCACTCTGGTGACTTTGCTACCCCTTGCGCGCAGACATCGCATGGTCCGTTACAAGGTGATATCACGGTGTCGGTGATGGGGTAGGACACTGTCGAATATTCGTAGAAGTATATCAAGCGCAATAAAATTACAGTATGCATAAATTACACGGACTATGAGTGTAGGTGTCGTGGGCAGCACGTGTGTTAAAATAATAATATTTTGGAGTTTAACGTCCCAAAAACATGATGTGATTATGACGGACGCCGTAGTGGAGGGCTCCGTAAATTTCTACCACCTGGGGTTCTTAAACGTGCACCTATATCTAAGTACACGGCCCTCAAGAATTTCCTACTTCATTAAAAAAGCGGCCGCCGCGGCCGTGATTCGAGCCCGCGACCTTCGGGTCAGCATTCGACAACCATAACCAGTAGGCCATCATGGCGGCAGCAGATGTATTCGATATGGTTTGTCAGTGTTTTCGATGGATGCAGCTCCACCTTACTGTCATGATGATTACTTGCTAGTCTTCCTTTGTTACCTTTAAATCCCGTGCGTTGCTCACATCAGTAATTCGATAGAGCCGGTAAGTGTATCAGTGCAGGCAGGGGGAAGATCCGCAGTTTATTAGCCCCAATTATTTGTTATAATCCAATTTAAAAAACCAGGCGATGTTTGCACTGAGCCGGGCAATGCTTGAAACAGCCAAGCTGAACCATTCTGAACACTAATCTGTTTGCCTCTAGGTTGTTTCTTAGCTAGGTGACACAGGTTATAGGCTAATTCTAAGTTGCTGCTAGGCTTTAGCAAAGGGATGCAAGGTTGTTGCTACGTTGATTCTGAGTGCAGAGAGGTTCGACTTAAACCACAGACAGTCGTAAATACGACACGGATGTCAAAACTCCAGAAACAGAAACTCGCGCTGAAACCAAGCGTTCGCACATCTCGTAGAGCTACGGGCACGTCGCCATTGGCGTACGCCCTCTATCGCTTCGGGGTCTTGTCACAGCCGCCGTTGCCTTTTCCGTTACATAGTATTCTCTCGTTGTACGTACTCGGGGTCTTCGGCTCACCGCCGTCGCTTCGCAGCCATTTGTTGGGCTAACTGTTGCCTTCTTCATTTTTAGTAAACCAGTGGTGAGTAGTGGGATTTACCCAATTTCTGTGGCACATACCCATCTATGATGATGATAATGTTCTGGATCGACTCACAAGGAACGGTTTTCTAAACAGCTTCGCTATCATTTCACTGTGAAAATATAATCAAAATATAACAGAATATGGCAGACGATTTTGATGTTTTGTCGTATATTGGGACATGGTATGCTGATCTTACCATTTTGTTTGTCGCAAGTCTGTGTTGCTGTCCTGGTGTTTGAACGGGTTTCTGTGGTGCTACAACAGATATTTCACGTTATTTCATCAACATTTCTGTAGTGGCAATTCGGTGCCAGTTAAGACACCACATATTTCTGCGGTACTGCAAACCTTTCTTGCAGTACTTCGGCTCTCTTTTGTAGCTACCCACACATGAGAGTAGTCACTTCTGTTGCCGCTCGAAAAATGTCTACGGTACAATAGAGGAGCCTGTCGCTTCAACAGGAACCCGTGTGTAACTACAAAGAAATCTTGCAACAACAATTTCGGCTGTCCCTTGCAATTGTCACTTTTAACTACGCATACAAGGTTCTCACTTACAAGATATACATAATCCATACAAAAATCAAGTTGTATAAACTTCATCCTACAGAATAACCACATGAAGTTACGAAGCGGCTTCTTTGTGGAATCGCATGAGTTGACGAGCCTGTTCGATTATACATGTGGCTAAAACGACTTAGACTAAGCAGCGCCCTCCCTAGGGTGATAACTTTTGTGAGCAAATGCAGAGTACGCTGCACAGCTTCAAGCTTACTTGGAAATTTATCACCTCAGTCTGAGGTACCCGTGGATCGTCTCCTAAAATTAAAACTGGGAGAAGTGGTATGCGCAACTTATGAAATACACCAAAGCGTTTTCCTTTGCCTCTCGGAGTTTTCAGTAAACAATCACAACTGGAACACCATGAGTAACGTAGCATGGCTGTAAAGAGGCCAAAAGTATGTTACCAAAAGAACGTGCGACTCAGACTACGTGACTTCTAGTGAAGCTTGGAAAGAACTAAAATAATAGAACAGGTAGCACCAATCGGTCAGGCGACTGACAGTGTTACCTTCAGCAGCGCATGTACATAATTTCTTCTATCATATACATAAATAAATACAACAAAAAGTGCATGTACACGGTAATATACTCATGCAAAAAGCTATCATTTCGACATAACACAAATATGCAAATCGACCTGCATAATATTTCAAGCAGAGGAAGAGTATTGTCGATGTAACCGTATCATCAGAAGGCTTTATCTAAATGCAGTGCTTTGCTTTCTTTAGACTAGGTGTCATCCGGGAGTATTGGAAGAAATGTTGCAAGTAATGAAACACTACCTCAACATTACGTAAGTTGTTTGCAAACTCTTGCTTAGTTGCCAACATACCTCGTCGAGAACCAGTGCCACTTAGAACTATCATTTTAGAGTGAACGCTTTACAGTGCGCACTTTTTGCGTCACAAAGCTACTTTAGCAATGAGTCTCACTTGCCACCGGAACAATTTCTTAGAGATTTGGTCAAAATATGCCATTGTTTATTTATTCATTTACACTTCACCTACGTTGCTGAAGGCATTGCTTTGGGGGAGGTGGATATGGGTCCCAACATAACAGAACTAGCAATAGATACAACACACAAAGTACTTCAAAAAAAAACGCCAGAACTATATTGAATTACACAAGCCTAATTCTCAATTTCAACTATTCCAATATGCCCGACAGTAGAGTACAGTGGTGGTAGATAGGCTGGCTACTCTGCGCATGTGAAGCAGTCGCAACCAGACGTCACAAGCACAATGCCACTGCACAGTGATTTGCGACAAGAAGCATTAATCTGAAACTTGTGGGATACGTTCCCCAGAGAGACTGCAATGCAGGCCACCCAACGCTGCACAAAACGGCCATAACCCGCACTTGGCATAGGAGCTGTCGCGGTGATTATGCCGCAGTGGATACATTTTAGGAACGCCGGTAGAGCAATTGCCGCGAGAGCGACATTGTCCAACCAAAAACATTAAATTATTTTCACTTTTATCCTGATCGAGACGAAATCCTTGAGGCAGGGGACACTGTTTCAGGAAATACTAGAACAATTTCCATGTAGAAAATAAGCGTGAAAGCCTCAAAAGACGTAGAAAACATAGTCGCCATTGCTATGTGAGTAAAAGGTAATGATCTATAGCCACGTGAAAACTTTCGTTGAAGGCGCCTCTTCAAGAATGGTGACAAACCTTACATACTTTTATTCTACTTTCATAGGGCACAGTGCGATTCCATCTCTTCGGTGCAATCATTGCACGTAGCCTGGGTATAGTTGAAGCCTTCTTTTATAGAACATGTGAAATATTGTTCTCCATAGACTGCGGGCAATTTTTTTCTTTTTTTAATTATCGGTTTCTGGTACGAGTTTATCATGAAATTCAGCCGTCGTTTATTAAGTTCGCTTCAGGAGCGCCCATTTATGCCAATGAGGCAGGCTCTCCACTCCATCGTGACATCATGCCAAACGCTGCACTTTTCACAAGACAAGTATACTACACTACAAATTATGCAGCCGCCTTCTCTATAGAGTGGCTATCTGTGAATATAGCCGCTCACAAACGTCAATTCGTGCGCAATGTTGCTGTGTAGGCCGTTCCAGTTACAATGCAAGGTTCTTATTTAGCCAGGATTGTTTGACAGAGCCGTTGTTTGATGAGAAATTGCTGTAAGATTGAGACCCGAACTTTCTGTATTACTGTACGCTATTATGATCCCACATACCAGTCTGCATTGCCAGTGCCTCTGTCTGCCCACCTGCTATTGCAGGAAATTCGTCAATATCACGGTGCGAAAAGAGACCGGTACAGACGATGTGTTCCGTGTACAAGAAGCCTACTCTCACTATCTGACACATGGGGTAAGTGGGCCTCTGCATTATTAATAATGAGCAGCGAACGTACTCTGCCTGCTTCACTGTTCCCTGCAACAGCGGGGCCATACATCCTTTAAACTACCATTTACTGCAAGTGTACTGATTAACGTCCTTTTCATGAAAAATACCAGTTTTTCGTATGAGGCAGGGAACGTAGGTGGCATAGGCGGCACCTGAGCTTAGAAATACCACATGTGTAGCAATAAACAGGGTATTACTTTTAATTGGAACCTTGGAGGCCTTATGGTGCGAGATAGTCGGGCGGCAGTCGCGCTTTTAACGAACATTTTTTTTTCCTAAATCATAAAATAGCACATGCATTGCAAAAACACAGCAGTACTGAGCAAGACGAAGGCTTGAACTGATGAAAAAAAAATTATTGAACATGGAATGTTCATGGAGCCATTGTTTTGGCAAGAGAATTGGTCTTTCTGATTGCAGCAACTGCCTTCCTCAGTAGCGTGTAGGTGCACATTTTACGCATTATTCCTCAACTTCAAAAGTTAAACGAAGAGGAAACAAAGCTTCTACGCAAAGAAGGGTAGCAGGGGACTATCGGAGACAGGGAGATTGGCGTGATACGCTATTACAGGTGTTGTACCCTGAGAGAGTAAGATATGAACAAAACAGAGGGGGGTAGGTGATTACGCTGGGCTTTCGCCAGTGTTGGTCACGTTGACAGAGTCGAACATGGGGTGGAGTTATAGCATTGTACCAGGATTCCGCTGGAGTTACAAAAAAATGGTAGCGTCATTGTACTTTTCAAAGAGCCACATCCCAGAATGGGCTGACTATTCTGTGGTGTAGTTGCCATCGCAATAAAAGCAGAGTAAAGGGAAGTTTGGGCCACTGATGAACGCCTACAGCTTAGCTTGCGTGCTACGTATACCTATATCAAGTGAATTAAATACTAATTATTCCGAACGACAAACTATCCGAAGGGTGATAGGTTTACCGCGAGGTTTCTTCTAGGATAACAGAGAGAAGACCTTGTTTCTGTGACATGGCAAAGTGTGTGGACTGCGTGCATCCACCAACGCGCCTGATGACGTGGTTAAATTTCGTTTTCTATTTTATTCAGGTGACAGACGTGCTGTTCGCCCACATTGCGATGGCCGAGTACCACACCTCGTGTACTGATTTCGTCTTCACCCTGGAATATCACAAGTTAATCTACCTTTATCCGTCACCCAGGGCACTGAAAAGCAGTTTTACTGTTCTCAAGATATTTTCGGTCGCGGTGAGAGTTTCCTTCGAGTAGCCCATCATATGAATATTGCAATTTTATAGGATTGCCTGAAAAACCTAACATAAGTAATTGTGCAGCCTAACGTTCTGTCACAGGCACTGCTGCGAGAGCACAGTGTCCTCCATATTGATTTTGCACATGTTAATGAATTTCAGACGTGGTGCTCCTGCGGAATCTCTCTAGGCCTGATTGGTTTCGTCTATCGAACCATCGCATGCATTGAAGGAAGGTTGCCTCTTGTAAACAGTGTGGGTAAGACGTCTTCATCGGTTGAAAACAGAGGTGAACATCCATTTTTATTTATTCGTAAACGCAAAAACTTCGTGCAACA
This sequence comes from Rhipicephalus sanguineus, assembly GCF_013339695.2. Classification (NCBI taxonomy): domain Eukaryota; kingdom Metazoa; phylum Arthropoda; class Arachnida; order Ixodida; family Ixodidae; genus Rhipicephalus; species Rhipicephalus sanguineus. The sequence goes on from NC_051183.1 coordinate 96,610,990, forward strand.
AACCGTTAGCATTCATTACTTCGTCGTCGTCTATTGAGCGCTGTTTCAACAAAGCTAAAAAAATTCGTCCTTTGCTAAATGGTTCCGTCGCTTGCCAAATGATATCATAGCCGTGTTACAGTACGCGATATTCGATTGCCACAGTTTACACCAAACGCAGCATTGCATATGGCATTGAACAATATGGCAGTGGTCATCAATGGAAATAATGGTTGCGCATAGCACGCAGTCTGCGTAAAATATGATTTTAGATCATCCGCTACAAGGTAAACCGTTGTACACGTTTATTGAATATAACAAAGGCCTAATATAGATCCTTTAGGAATGCTGGATAAAGCTTCAACAGGATACGATTCAAGTGAACCGAACAAAGAAGTTGTGAGCGACCGTGAAGAAAAGATGTTTTAGAGGAAACGAGACGTCTTTTATTAAGTACAGCGTTTAACCAGTACCTTCGAATCAAATACACTGGCAAAAATAAAGATAAAACTTCTAATAAATATTGTGTGTAGCACTTGTCATGGCCTTCATTTTTAATTTTTTGTATTTACATCATACTGCAGGCCATGTGGCCCAAGCAGTAGGGGAATAGTACAACACAATAAATACACGTACAAGGCACAATAGAATATCTGAAATGAAGGAAGGTGGACAAACAAACAAATAGATCTAAAATGAATATAATGTTTAAAGGGGCCCTGCACCCATACTTTAGCCTCCGATTTTTACATCTGAATGCGTTCCTTGTATCGTCCTGAGATGAACGCAAACATAATTTTGGAGATAGACGCACGGAAACGGAAGTTATTGAACTTACAAATTCAAAATAAGAGCAGACGGCACAAATTGGCGTACCCTTTCGTATTTCACTCGCCCAATGACGTGTCACTGGAGTTTTGTCTACTTCCAATCAAAACGCGACTTACATTTTGCCATACCGGAACCCCGCAGCACATGGTGGCCTTCTAGTCGCAAGCGGGCGCCGCTCCTTTTGACGGTTTCTGTGCCACACAAGTTAGCAGATGACTGTATCAATGTATACCATCAACCAGCAGTTGATGGTAGGTACGCAAACACACCTGACACCTCGAGCACATGGAAAATCTGTGTAAGGCAGAAATGCAAAGCACAGTGTATTGATGAAGGCTGCGCCGGCTTCGCCTTGAGTAGGCCGTTCGGCAGCGACATCTGTGTCGCAGTTTCTGATAAGTTAAAATCGATGCACAAATTGGTGTCCTTTTCGCAGCTGTAACGAGCATTAAACAGATTAAAATGAGTAAATTCCACATACTGAGTACGTCGCAAGCGTGCACTATATATTATTTATTTCCCACCAATCAAAACGAACAGCATAAGTCAAGCACGCTACCTCACTTCCTGTAACAGAAATTGTCGTTGTACGACGCTGCAATCGGCGCGGAAACCTATTTCGGAAGCAAATTAAAATATCAAACACATCGTTCTCGCCGCTTTCGTTGGTGCCACAGTCGTCATCAAGGCCCATAGAAAGCAAACGGCCGATAAAAACAACGTGCGTAATGGAAGGTACAGGGCCACTTTAAGGAAATACTCAGCATCTAATTCTGAATTGATTCAGGTGAGTCCATGTGTTGAAAAGGTGCCTCGTTCCATTCCTCAGTAGCTCGGCGGAAAAAAAGAAAATTTAAAGAGGTCAGTCCTGGCAACATAAGGGAAGAGTGTGAAGGAGGGAGAATGGCGCGTTTTCCTGGATTCAGTAAGGGTTACGTAAGGTCTGGAATATATATAAAATTTACGATTTGATAACCAGTGAAGGAACTTCAGACGCGACATTTTTAGCCTCATGTGAAGTGTTTGAAGAGCGTTAGAACGTAAAAGGTCGAATGGTTTCTCGTGCTCTCCGTTTTATTCCTTGCGCTAATATGTTTCAGCCACAATTCATTCAATTAATAAATGCAAAGCATTTCTTAGCGAGGCCCAGGCACTACGGCCGTTTCTATCTATCTATCTATCTATCTATCTATCTATCTATCTATCTATCTATCTATCTATCTATCTATCTATCTATCTATCTATCTATCTATCTATCTATCTATCTATCCGCTTAGGAAACCGACGGCTTTCCTAATAAAGTTGTTTAGACTACTATCTATCTATCTATCTAGGCGCCTACGTCTGGGCGCTCTTCCGGTCGTCTCCTTAACTTGGTGTAGACCAAAATTGGCATGGAAGGATAAGAAGATTTCATGAATGTGAGTGTCTGGTCGTGATGTGAATAACGTGAAAATCCTGTCGCGTACGTCGTCAAACCTGTTCCTCCAGACACGTGTGGCGCATACCCTTTTACCGCGGGCCACGGTATACGGGTATGTGCCACAGGTGATTGCTAGTTTATATCGACCCAGGCAGGAACGGCGAGAACAGACATTGGTATCTTAAATGCGAGGGCGTTAAGAAAAACCGACATCGGCAGCGCCGACCCGACGAATGCAAAGAATAACAATTAGGATCCCAGCAGGAATCGAACATAAGCATTCTGCGTGACAGTCAGGTATTCTACCACAGACCCACGCGAGGTCTAGAAACTGCTTTGAAAAAACACTTTATACAAGCGTAACGTCGGTGCAACGTCAATTGTGGCTACTGACCGGATATCTAACTTTATAACAAAGCAATAAACACTACGTATGTACTCCTACGATACAAGCGTCATGTCAGGTTTACGTCTGCGCACGCGCACGTGCACGGCCTCGAAAAAGACGCTCTGCTTACAGAAACTGGCGTGTTAGATCTTTCTGGAACCTGGAGCGATAAGCCCACTGCGTCGTCCACAGCACGTGGCTTCATTCCGGCTGCGGAGGCGTGGGCACATATAATAAGACGGCGATGCGCAACTTCAACGTAGGCCGTTTCCCACTTCGCCGGCCGCAAGGCGCCGAACACACACAGACAAGCAGCGGAGTCGGCGAGGTCTGCGTCGTGCATATAAATCACAATAACAAACACATTGCGCTCGCCGCCACCTACGTGAGAACTGTCAAGGGCCCCTTCCACACACGCACACGAGTTCGAGAAACGTGTGTGCGCGTTCTCCATCATAACGGACAAGTATAAGCACTACATATCGGCTTACCGCGTCTGACGTTGCTGATACCTATGTTGCTGTTGGTATCGTTACGGAACTGTCAGCAATTGGTTATACAGGACATTTGCGACTCTTCAACATGTCTGTGTGTGTATACTATTGGCGCCTATCATCAGCGTCATTTCGGGACGTCTTGCTCAATGTAAAAAATTACACCACAGTCACCTTCCTGCCGCCTGCTTCGCATTACATCGATTCCCACGGTACGTGGGATCTGCCCAGTTTTAGGGGCGAAGCTCCTTAAGGCGGCACCCGTTCGTCCCTCGTAGTTGTCGTAGTCGTAGTGCGTAACCAGTCGTAACGCTAGTACCAGATCTTGACCTCCAAGGTGGTGCCGGTGGGAGATTTTTCCTGTGCGTTGTTGAACAATAAAATATTCGCAGCGTGCGCGTTAACCAAAAGCCGAATTCTTCTGTCTCTTATTCCCCATTAGCAGCCATTTGCATGTTCCAGTAGGAAACGTTAGTAGAAGTAGAAGTGTAAGTTTTAGCTAAAAGCCGACTTCTTCTGTCTCTCATTCCCATTAGCAGCCATTGTTTACCTCCAAGGTAGTGTCTGGTGAGATTTCTCCTGTGCGTGATTAAACAATAAAAATTTTGTTCAAAACGCCGTTGATTGATGAAATAAACCAACGAAAGACGCCAGATGTTTCCTAAAAGCAAAACGAAAGAACGCCAGATGTTTCTAAAGCAAAACGAAAAGACGCCAGCTGCTTAATGAAAGGCGCCAGATGTTTTCTAAAGCAATGGTTTTGTAAACAATGAAAATTCACAGCGTACATGTAAAATTAAAGTGAGCTGCAAGTCGTCATAACTCATCGAACCTTTAGTATAAACGCGTCCGATCTCACGTCGGTGATGATGTACTGGGCAGAATTCACGGAAGATTCACGGTTTACCGATGAACCTCCGCAGCTTCGCCCACTCATCATCATTCACTCCGTGGATATGCTGTGATTTTTTTAACATTTGAGTCTTTGAGAGAACAATTCATTCTTTTAGAAGATAAATTTGCAAAATGATATCGCGGAAGACAGTTTCTATTAACCACTTAACCTTAAACGTCATGTGGTACGCGAGCATGCGAATGCTGAACTACCCATTCAACAGTTGTAATAAGCTAATACTGATGTCAAGAGCTCGTTTGTATCCTAACCGCATTGACGTTATAAAAACCGTCTATATGCATGTAATTATAACAATATTCTCCGTACGTTGTAACTGGTCCTGATACTGTGGGGGCCTTTTGAGGTAATTTGCCACTCTCGTGATCATACTTCTATAAACAGCGGAACAAGCAGTCACACGAGCAGAAATAATGAGTACACGTGTATATGTGCCATTTTGCTAAAACGTGTTCGCGAAAAAAAAAAAGCAAGACATGGGCACAAAATGTTCCAAGGTTTCGTCGCAAGGTCACTGTCGTTATTTGCCCTACTTTCGATTGCCACGAAGCCAAACAGATTTCCGCCACAAAACAACGTCTTCATTTTAACACCTGAGTCGGAATACCTGATGCTATCTGTTGATTTGGGAATCGGCCGCTTGAGATTCACTTTTCTTATTTGGCTTTTTTTGCAGCACCAGTGAAATCCAGCAGGAAGCTCAGCATGCGTACATTGCTGATGGCGTACCTGCTGTTGGTATTCATCATCGGGCATTGCTTCACTGGAGGATACATCAGTTTTTTGAACAAACCGATAATGGAAGAGGCTCCTGATACTAAAGAAAGACTTCTGGCGTTTCTTCGCAGCGGACGCTTGCAATTCTGCATGAGCAAATACGCATTCGTGAATGGTGTAATCACGGTAAGCGTTCTTGGATCTCCTGAGCTGGCGGAGTTTGTGCAAATTTACTTTGTATTCTCGAGTCTGTGTATCAGCATCGCACTACGTGTGGAAAGAAGATTGCACATACGAGTTGTAATCGAAAACGGTAATGTAAATTATTCTTCCTATTTTCTAAATCTAAAATGGTACACGGATAAAATTCAGACGTTTTTAATGGAAAAAAAATTCAAGTAATTAAGCAGCGATGTGTATCCAGTAAAATTGGTGCTAATATGCGTTTCCGTGTTCTTATTTTACTAGCTATTATGCGATGCTCCCAAAACATTGCAATTTTTCGCTTGATTCTTATAGTTTTACAGGCAGCTGCATTGAAACAGCTTAATTAAAATCGCAAATACCTTTATTAGCACAAGTTACTTGCTGTCCACAGCAGGACAAACGTCTCCGACATGGTTTTCTAATTAAGCAGTTTTTTTTTTTGCTTGCCCACGCCACGTTTTTTCTGCGAAAGTCTAAATCTTATTTGCCCACCTAGTTTTCCGTCTTCCCTCATGGTGCTTGTCTTCATCTTGAAGCCAGTCGAATACGCTTAATGACGAGTGGTTATCTTCCCTCCTGGCTTCATGCCCTGCCCATGCCCATTTCTTCTTTATTACCACGAAGATGACCTTGACCTGCGTCTCTTCTCTGACCCACGCAGGTACCTTGTGTCGTTTAGGGTTACAGCTATCATTTTCCTTTCCATGAATCACTGAACTCTTTCCTCAATTTAACTCAACCTCTTTCTTGAGCCTCCAGGCTTCCGCCCCGTTTGTAAGCACCGGTAAGATACAGCTGTTGCATACTGTTCTGTTGAGAGATACTGGTAAATGGACATTCAAGATTGCATAAAAATTCGTTCCACCCTATTCTTATTCTTCTGGTAACTTCAGTGTCACGGTTCAGATCTGCGGTTACTACCTGTCCTAACTAGACGTACTACTGTACTACTTCCAGTGCCTCGCTACCTATCTCAAAGCGTTGTGCTCTAACGAGACTGTTGAACACTAATTTTTTGTACATTAATTCCTATTCCCACCATTATGTTGTGCCTGTAAATCCAACAATCACACTTTGGAATTCGTACCCTGAGTTACTTAGCGAGGCAATCATCAGCGAGTTGCTGGTTACTGAGGTATTCTCCATTATGCCGTACTGTTCACAATCCAAATCTTTGAAAACCTCCTGTAAACACGTGGTGAATAGCTCTGAAGAGAACATACCTCACACCCTCTTTAATGGCAGTTTTGTAGCGTTAGCTACACTGGCCGAGGCTGAGCAGTTTCGCGTGGCTTATCGAGAGACGTGCTGCAGTTGCGCCAAGAGCAGTGACGTCACGGCGCACAGCTGGAGCGCCGGAGCTGCTGCCGCTGCGCGAGCCTCACGGGTCTCCGCATTCCAGAGGAGTGACATCATAGCCGCGGCAGACGCACTGGCGCCGGCGCGTGCCTAGCTGCCGCGCCAGAGCCGCTGCCGCCGCGCGGGCCTCGCGGGTCTGCGCATTCCAGAGGAATGGCGTCATAGGGGAGACGCACTGGCGCCGGCACGCGCTCAGCTGTGCGCCTCCGTTGCGCAGTAGCCAAGTCTCACGCTGCACCCGGCGGAGGGGCCATAGAGACGGCAGCGTGTTACTACACTGACCACCTAGCCGCCTGTGTGGCAAAAGAGAAATGACGTTGAGCAAAAAAAGTAAATATACATGTGTCAGGTAATGCGTATACCGTGTGTGTGTGTGTCATTCAAGCAGCAGTAAGCATCATAATCAAGCTAATCCTTGACAACCAGGAGAGCTAAGAATATTCAGCGGAACCTTAGCTCACGCTACGAATATCCTATCATAGCCGAGCTAAGCCACTACAATTTTTTATTATTGCCTTCATTGTGGACGAGTATCTTGGTTGTTCAGCTGATCCACATTTATTTCAGTATTTTTATACACTGTTCGTCTACACCCCCGTTGCGTAATGCCTGAATGACTGCTGAGGCTTCAACCGAATCGAATGACTTCTCGTAATCTATGAAGGTTATATATCAGGGCTTGTTATATTCTCGGGACCTTCCTATCACTTGATTGATAGCGTGAACATGGTCTATACTCGACTAGCCTGTACGAAATCCTGCTAGGTCCTTTCGTTCACGTATTTATAGCTTAAAATTAGTACTAACGATTACCTTTGAAGCTACGTACATTAAACAGATCGGCCTGAAATTTATTCAGATAACAATTACATGCACTCTCCAGGTGCATTTTTGTGGTCGCCCTTGGAGTGATGTTCATTATAAAGTCCAAATCGATAGCATCACACCGCACATGGTATGTTCTATGTGTGAGTGAAAGCGTACTAGGGCTGCTGACGTTCACGGCTCAAGCAGAGAACAAAAGCGGAGGCCGGTCGGCACATGTAACGGTGCCGGATGCCGGGGGGGGGGGGGGGGGGCTGCGGCAGATATTGTGTAATTTGAACAGCCAAGCGTAGTCGCCCGTGGTCGCGCTCGCCGTTATCTTTAGAGAATACCGACAGTCTGCTCATACTTTTGTACTTGTGCTCTCATTGCAAAGTTTACCTTAAAGCCGTAGACAGCACGAAGTTCGCATCGCTCGCTGCAGCGGCCGCGTTTCCTTGCCCCAGCGTTTTGTTGGATTACGCCAGGTCACATGTTAGCTTTCTGACTTTCATATCGAACGAACATTCTGATTCGTTCATATCGCTTTCATTGTTTCGCCCTTGCGACGAAACTGCAACTTTTTTGAAGCCCTTGGCGTCTCCTTTCTTATGGACGTCAAGGACCTAAAACATTATATTAGCCGATCAGCCACAGTGAACCGCTTGTTGATAAATAGGCGGAACAGGACGCATTTCACTTTCGTTAAAATAAGAGTAACAATGCAATGTTCTCACTGATTCAACATTTCGAGTAACATCGATTAATTAGAGTATCAGTGTCCCTAGTGAGTGACTAGTATATTCTTGCATCCTTTGCAGCATTCGAATCACTCATCAGTGACGCTGCTCAGAAATCTAGTGCACAACTGGTCGCAGTTTAAAACAATCACCCCAGACGCCTGTCTCAAGCGGACCAGAGAACGACAAGCTGTCTACTTTGGATCATCTATTTACTTGGAGAACTACGCCGCTTCCTGCGAAGACCAAGTTCAGATCTCCCGGGTTTTTGCTGATGACGTGATGTGCCCGGCATCGATATTCCTCCCTAAAGCTTCACCTTACAAGGAACTCATGGACAATGCGTGAGACATCGCTCCTGTACAATTCTTTTTATTAGGGCTGTGCAAATAGTGAAATTTCATCTCGAATCGAATTCGAATCAAATAGTGCCGAACAGTGGCCAAAGATAACGAATATCGAATAGTATATTCACATAAAATGTGTACCGCCAACTACGGCAAGACAAAGGAAAAATCAGGGACGTTACGGCGTGCTGCCCGCTTCGCTACGCAGTTGTTTGGGAGTGGTTTTTGTTTCAAGTTTTATGAGCGCGTACGCATTTTGATAGAAGAGCCGCCATTCCAGTCAGCAGCGCCACTCCTAACCTCCTAACAGAGGGGGATACGGTAGCTTGTTTTCTTTCCCTATGGTCGCGCAATACAGCTCATCTGACAAAGGTAATGTTGTGCTTCATCGCCATATGTGCTCCGGGCCCAAAAGACTTCGGGGGCCCGTTCAAAGCAACATGTTAACTGCGCGCCGGAGCGATGGGAGTTTCTGAACTAGTGGTGCGATGCGGCAGTGCCGACTGCCCAGCGTGAACAAATTTTCACAAGCAAAGCCAGTAACCGAGTGATTCGCAGGCCAAAGTCAGGTCGCGTTACTTCGCTTGCGGGCATATGCGACCGAACAACGCAAGAAGTCCGTGCCTTCATTTCGGGAGCGATGTTGTGAAGGATTTGACAGTTCTCTCGTGTGTTTTTCTACGTGCGGAAATGACATAATCTTCTTTAAGATTAACATGCGCTCGCTTTTGAACCAGGATGTCGGTGAAATTTGAACGAACGGCAACGTTATCGTTAGTTGTAGCCACCCCACCCTAACCAAGTTGCAGCATTGGCCTTTGTCGCGTTTTAGATATCTGTCCTGTCGAATTATTCAAAACTTCGAGTACTATGTATTCGAAAGTCGAATCGAAATATTCGATTAGTAACTATTTGATTCGAACTCGAAACTCGAATATTCGCACAGCCCTCCTTTTTATGCTACATCTGATGCTATATTAGAGTGCACTTGCACTCGTAAACTCCGGCTAATGTACTGAAAAATTTGGGGTATAGGCCGGGAGAGCAGCGAAGGAGAGTACCACATCTCGTGGTTCCCAGCCCATCTAGACGGCACAGTTAACCCGTTCGGATGTAATCCCAACGAGCAGGCCCACCGAATAGCGCGCGATTTCACGTACCGTGCTGTCGCGGATAGCCAGGCTCGTAGTGAGGTCGCCATCTACGAATATCCTTTATGTACTTCCTACGAAGTTGCTTCCCACTATGCTAAAGCTGAAGCGCAAAACGAGCACAGCGGACAAAGAAACGACGAAGACAAGCGCTAACTTCCAACTATCGTTTATTAGAGCAACACACACATATACCTCTCACATGTGATTACACAGATATCAGTCAACGCAAAAGGGGACACTTATATAAATAAAAAGCAGCAAAACTACGCAGGACCTACACGTGCGGGTGAATTTAAGTAATCTAGTTCCTTTTTTGTTAGTGCGATGGATGGCTTGCTGATGCAGCTTCCATTAGCAATCGCTGCCACCTCAATGATGAGCCTGATACTATTCTTAGGGTGAGATGCCAACACTGATGTACTGTCAAAAAAAGGCACGATTTTAAATTCTGCGCAATGAGCCGCCAAGAAACCATCACTGCCTTTTTTCACTTTCCGATTGTGCTCCAGCAATCTCACATTCAGGCATCTGCCTGTCTGTCCGACGTAACTTTGACCACAAGACAAAGGGATGTGATACACTACGCCCTTCACACATTCGACAAATTTGTTTCGGTGCCTAATTTTGCAGCTATTGGAAGGCCTTCCTACCGGACTGGTTCTGGCACATAACTGCTACAACTTATTAGGCGCTGAAAACACAATTGATATCGCCGCTCTTTGACCAATCTTTCTCAGATTGTGCGATATACCATACAGGTATGGAATCACAGCCACCTTCTTACGCACTGCTGCCTGCGAATTGGTGCACGAGTCTTCGTCGTTTCCTTGTCCGCTGTGCTCGTTTTGCGCTAAAGTTTTAGCAGTATGGAATACCAACTAGCCCGCTCCCACACCTTGCTTCCCACTACCGTTTGGCCAGAAGAAAATTTCCACCCCAAATTCAACAAACCTCAGGGTAGCACCGTCAGACTTCTGGAAACTCCTTCGTATCCCATTCCTCGGATTCCTTAATAGGAGTGACTCTGACCACTCACAGTTGTGCCCCAAATGTGGCCATGACTGATGCTCTTTTGCACACACGATCTGGCTGTGCCCAGCCCTTAACGGCTCTCCACGCATCACGCAGAGGCGATGGGAGGAATTCCTGAAGAGCAGCAATCTCCACACTAGACTCCAGACCGTCAAGAGGGCCCACGACATCGCGGCGGGACTTCGACTCCCGGTCCCATCGTTGGCGGAGCCACCAACTTGACGTTAGGGGACTTTCGGCTCCCTAGACCTGAGTTCCCCAAGACTAAAATAAAATTATTGTCATGTCATAGGAGGCCTTGAAAGAAACCGTGGCAAAGAAGCTGAGCTAAAGCTCTTGCTCTAGTTGTCTTGGAGAGGACTACAAAATGTTTTGCTAGATATCTTGTAGCTATGTGGTAATAGCTGTCAAAACTGCTGTACCGTTTTGTAGATTTCTCTGAAACGGCTTTTAAGCTTTGAACATAGCATTAAAGGTCTTGGTTTGACACCTTTCCTAAAATTATGCTTACGTCGAGAGCCGTATCTATAAAGTCAGTTTCTCTTAGAGTTGAAGGCTTAAGACTGTGATGTCATTTTTACTACTTTTAACGCAACGTTGAAGAACCTGGCATGGTACTTGAGTGAATCAGAGAGCTCTATTAAATATCTTGAAAGTTGATAGCCTGTGTCCAGGCCGAGCCTGGAGCACTAAAGATATCTTGACTCTCGGTAGCTTCCTGGGCTTGCTGGATCGCCAGGAGTTGATCCTGGAGATCGGGGCTCATAGATCATGCTGTGGGGTTTCATACATATTTTTTTCATATCGTACATATAATCATTGGCAAGGCAATAAATAATTTAATATGCGCTACCGGTGGTTGAATTAGTAAGGGCACTTGTAATATGGAACAAAATGTGTAGGGTACTGTTAAAAACAATGTGCGGTTGTTAGAAACAGTTTTGTTTTTCGCGATATATACCGAAAGTCCGTCAACAACGAAGATAACAAAAACTCGTTAAGATAAAATGTATGATGGTGTGAATGCAACGAAAGCGCAGAAAATTATTTTAGCAACCATTCCAGGCATTTCTCTTGCATATACATAGGTTCTTAAGTTACACACTTTAAGACTGCTAATATTTCCCCAATATGGTTTTCTAACGCATGTTCAAAACGACCACCCCCTATTTGAAATGAATGTAACACTTGTGGTACTGGCACTTCACGTGATAAAAAAATTAAGAATTCATATCTGAATAAATATTGGGTGCGAGAGGCGCCTATGGCCATAAACGGCGCCATGGATGTGGTAATCGGAGTGTCCATTTTCTATTGATAACCCTCGCTTCTGACATCTTTTCCGCTTATAATATTGTCTGATCTCGCCGACTACTTAATTTTCAGTGCCATAAAATCTAACGGCATGGTTTGTGCGCACTGTTCTGTGTGAATTTATTACTGACTGATTTTTTAATTGAGGGGTGAATGGATGTTGTGTTCCAAAATACCAGAGCAGCTGTAGAACAAACAATTGTTCCACGATAATTTTACCGACAGGTTGTACCTAACGCGCACGCGAAATAACCCACGAACGTCGCCCTGCAGCTGTGATTTCAGTCAGTCAATCAAGGAGAAATTAGGACGCGTACTAAGAAGCGTTCTTAGGCTAGATGGTGCATGGTCTGACAAAAATTTGGAGGCAAAAAGGAACAGGAGTCCCGCCTTTTCTTGTCCTGTTCCTTTGTGCTTCCAAGTTTTTGTTAGAACGCGTACAACCCACACAATTCTGAAGCTCGTAGGAAACGCGCATACTCACTGCATGCTTTTCACCACTGAAGAGGACACGGCGCATCATAGACTCGCCGCTGGCTGAATCATTGGTTACCTTGCTATTTTTGATAACGGGGGCACGCACAGGTGTCTTATATTGGGTAACTTCATTGGCCGGAGGCAATCCGTAGAAACTGAAGGCAAATGACTGAGGGCACGTCCATCCTTTCGAAGGAATTATCCACGTTAATTGTAATAAGCTACCTGTCGTACCAATGATGTACAATCTGTGACTATATCACTGTGATGTGATGTTTAGTGCATCGCTGTTCCATATCACTATGGAGTGATTCCACGTAAGATCGAACAAACGATGGCTGGCGACCTCTTAAATTTTTTTCAAGATTTTATATATTATTGCCTGACGAGTGGAAAGAAGAGATCCGCAATATGTTTTGCCGCCAAATATTTTTTCGAAGCACAGGAAATCAATAATGACGAAGAGGTGGAGTGGAGCGCTCATCCGCTCTGCTGTTTTGGCCAACTTTCGTTATGAATTGCACAAAATATATTAAAGTTGGGTAGCTGAAATTTCTGTAACTCAATAAGTGCACGTTTTTGCTTCTGCTCAGGTATTTTTAGTTTTTATATGCAGTGTAGATTGTTTTTAAAAAAAAAAACCCTCAAAATTGGGCCACAAAAAACATTATGTTCTTTAACTTGAAGGTCTTTATGTAAAAAAAGCCTTATAGCAGAGCGACAAAAATTCCTCATTTTCGCATACTTATCTACCAAACTGCCGAATCCTATATTTATATAACTTTTCAGTAAAGAGATACGATCGGGCTAATTTCAAGAAAACACCGAACAATGGAAACTTCTGACGACAACAAAAAAAAAAGACATTTTTTATATTTCTTAAACTTTGTTCACTTATTGCCCTCCACATCAGCTTTCACAGTCACTGAAACATATTGCATAATTTCGTTTCACTAATAGTTACGGCCCCTCAAATGAGACCCTTAGGCAAGGATTGGCAATTCCGACTTCTTGCCCAGAAATTGTATAAAATGCAGGCAGGATTGAATTTCTTTTTATTAAAAGGCCAGCATTACCGAGAAAGGTGTCGGCGGCACTGAAGACGTTATTTTGAATTTGTTTGGTCACTGCAGCTACCATGAGCGCGGGGCTACCAAGCAGGCGTGCTCGCACCCGAGATGCTCTTTGGAAGAGACGGCGCAGTGAGAGCTACTTTTCGCGTCCACATATCGATTGAGTTCGAAACAGCAACACCTCTCGGGTGAGTTGAACGCACGTGCAGTGGAGCTTCGCTTTTCTATCCGCCCTCTGTTCGCATCGCAGCTAGGCGCTGATAACAAGGCGGAGATGGAAGCAAGATGAGAACTCTATAAGGGAGCTATGAGTGCTCGCGTCACGCACGCTGCTGCCAGAAAAGCTGCGCTGCGCCAGTTGCGATCAGTAGAAAGCATGAATGCGGCGCTCCGGTGGCCAAGCAAAATATGGAACGTCAAAGGAAAGAAAAGCAAAGCTATCGGTAGCCGGATGCGCTTGCCTATCTTAGATCTCGGCAGCAGAAGGCCTGAACTGGCCGCGCGTTCGGTCCGCTGTTTACACTTCATTCGACGCCGACTTGCGCTTTGCTATTACTCTACTCCTCCTGGGCGTCTCATGGCGAGAAAGTATAGCTCTGAATGAGTGTATCGACGCGGCGGCGGCGGCGGCGGCGGCCTCGCCAAGCCAGACGCGCCATGCGTCCCGCCATAGGGAATGCATAGCCCTCGTCAAGCCTAGGCGTTGTCGACGATTCTGGCGACAGCAATGAGTTCAACTTCGCTTCCAGGACCTTCTAGTGGTCCCGAAAATCACCTTGTTCCCTCCGCTGGTGCCAGCGATGAACCCTCAATGGATTTTCAAGAAACTCAAGTGGATTTTACGACTCAACGCCACGAGACTCCGCTTGCGCACAAAGCGGCGCAAGACAACGACGGCAACTGGAACATAGTGATGCGGAAACGCAGTAAAAAACAGCTCAACAAGGAAAGTGTCAGCCTGCACCAAGTCAGCTGTCAAGAGAAGAACGCCAACAAACCTTTATGCAATAAGGAAGAAGCTTCGCAAGGCTTTCGCGCTAGAAATTCAGGCAAGCCTCCCATCCGACGGAAATTGCCGCCACTACCTAAGAGTGACATCAAAGTAATTATTAGACCCAAGAAAGGCCTACTCGTTAGCAACTATAACAACCATGATATTGCACGGTCAATAGTCGCTGCATGTGGAGATCCCCACAAATGCAAAGATGGAGACATCTTGACTAGACTTCGCCACGGATCCAACATTATTATAGTTAGCACGCCAAGTGAGCAGGCTGCTGATGCAATACGAAAGCTGGATAAAATAAACCTCCAAGGACAGATGCACGAGGTCAACGCCTACGTGGCTGCACCAGAAGGCGTCAGCAAAGGCGTCATACATGGAGTAGACAGAGGTACCACTTCAGAAGAACTCCTGGCTCATCTCAGAGTACGAACTCAAGGAGTTAAAATTCTGCATGCCAGAATGCTGGGACAAACAAAGACTGCAGTTATCACATTCGATGGAGACTTCGTTCCTCGATACGTGAACTACTACGGAGGCGAAGAACCATGCTACCCGTACAAGCCAACCAAGCAAGTCTGCAAAGTCTGCAACAGGCTAGGTCACCGCTCCGACGTTTGCCCTCATCCAGAGAACCCTGCGTGCGAAAGATGTGGGACAGAAAACCCGGAACAAGACCACACCTGTGAGTTACAGTGCGCCTTGTGCGGGGAGGCACACCTAACTGGCGACACTCACTGCAAAAAGAAGCTCAAGCCAATTCGACGACACGTGCCGCGATCTGCGCAAAAACACACAGGTACCGCCGGACGACGGAAATGGTTCAGCTCTGATAAGGACTTTGACTCATCTGGAAATGAACTTGAGGCCACAAAGCGTCAGCCCCGCTCTCTATCTCGCTCCCAGTCGGCAGGCAACGAATTCACCACTACCGAAGACGACACCTCCTCAACCAGTTCAGCACCGACAGCTAAGAAAATGAAGAAAAAGAAAACCAAGAAAGCCTCTAGGAAGACGGCTGATCACCAGAACCCTCCGTCCAGTCATGAGCTGAGGTGGGCAGATATCGCTTCTTCCGCTGCTCCGAAACACAAAAATCTATCACAGCTTGAACAGGAGAACAATTCGTTAAAAAAGGAACTTCAGAAACTTCAAAAACAACTGCAGACCGAACGACAGGACTCCCTTCGCAGAATAAGGGAACTAGAACTCAAACTAACTAACAAAATCAATCAATTAGAACATCTTGAACCATCTAAAACAGCACCGCTCTTAACCCAGCAACAAAAGCAAGTTGCTGCAGAAGCTATGGAAGTGGCAATACCAACGCTCGACAACCCATCCATAGGAAATAACCTGACCGCGAACGATATTAAAGACATTTTCTTAGAACATTTCCGCCATTTCGCCGAACAATTCAATGAACGACAGGAAAAACTACGCAGCGAACTAGAAACTCAGAGGTGCTACACCGAGGAAGCTTTGGGCTCCATGCAGCGACAACTCAACAAAAGAACCGGAACCACGCTAAAACTGAAAGGCGCAAAAGCTAGCCGTATAGACAATGATGAATCGCAAACCTCTGGCACCGATCTGCCAGCAGAGTTAAAGAAATAAATCACTTGTAGGAAACATGGCTAGCAGGACATTCCTTAGCAAGCAAAATACACCGGCCCAAAACATTGACATTTGGCAATGGAACTGCCGCTCGTTTCGAAACAAAGCGGCAGCACTCCACAACTTCATTCAAAACTCTATAACCCCTCCAGACGTAATTTGCTTACAAGAGGTGGGTACACAACCCGCTAAACTACGCAACTATTACGTCTTGGGGGAGCCCCAAAACACCAAAGTACAGACGCTGGTGCACAGGCAGGTCACGGCGATTCAAAAATCTATAGGCGTACCAGAACTCGACACTAATTTTCTTCTAATTGGCGTCCTACCGAACAAAAAAGCGAAAACCAGAACTTGGATCCTTAATATATATAGTTCGCCAAAGAGCAAAGGCTCTGACATTCCAGCAATTTTAACGGCAGCCAAACGTGTGGCGGGCGCCAGGGATACACTTGTGGTGGTGGGCGACTTCAATGCGCCCGCAATTTCGTGGGGTTATGCCACTGACTCCCCCAAAGGAAAACTGGTTGAACGCACGATAGAAGACCTAAACCTTTCTATCTTAAACCATCCAGATACCCCTACACGAACTGGCAATAGTGTCAGCAGAGACACGGCTCCTGACCTCTCTCTAACCAGCAATGCACAACATGCAACTTGGACAAACCTTGGTGAAAATCTGGGCAGTGATCACGACATCATCTGCACAGCCTTAAACTCACCGAAAATCCGCAAGGCATTGGGCAAAATAATCTTAACAGATTGGGATAAATTCCGTAAACATCAACGATCCCTCAACTCAAATGACGCACCCACAAGCATAACAGAATGGGTAGCACAGATTAAAGAGGCTCATAAAAGCACCTCTAAAGAAATTACTCGCACAATGGAATACCCTGTGGTAGATCGCCACCTATTAAGGTTATGGGACGATAGGCGAAAATTAGCAAAACGCTGGAAACGCCAGAAGTTAAACAAAAAGTTGCAGCAGCGGCTCTCAGCCCTAGCACAGGAGTCTAACGAATATGCAAGAAAGCTGGAGCAAGATAACTGGGTTCAGTTTTGCAGTTCTTTGCGGAATACATTAAGCACCTCAAAAACATGGACGATACTAAGAAGTATTCTTAACCCAGAACAAACCAAGACGGAAAATGAGCACCGGGTAAGGAAGATAATAGATTCATTTGAAGGCTCAGAACAAGAACTCATTCAGACACTTAAGGACACATACGCTAGTACGACCCCTGGTCTCCGCCAGTGCACAAGTCCTAGGAACTATCAGGGTCAACCAAACCATGAACTAGATGCCCCAATCACAAAGGCTGAAGTATTCGCCGCAGCTAGATCGGCGCGAAAAAACACAGCTCCAGGCCCAGACAAAATAACCAATAGTATACTGCGAAACTTAGATGGCTCTACTCTTGACGGTCTGACGGAGATGTTTAACTCTCAATATTGGGAAACGGGAGAAATGCCCAAAGAATGGAAAGAAGCACACATCATCCTAATCCCCAAACCAGGTAAAATCCCGTCACTAAGCAGCCTTCGCCCTATAGCTCTGACGTCCTGTCTGGGCAAATTGTTCGAACGAGTCATCCAACGCAGACTACAAACCTACATAGAAAAACACAACCTTTTCCCCCGCACAATGATAGGTTTTCGAGAAGGTCTATCCACTCAAGATGCCTTTTTGTTGCTGAGGGACGAAGTACTTAACAACGTAGCACCCGGAAATGAAAATCTAATTCTGGCGTTAGATCTGAAAGGCGCATTTGACAATGTGTCTCACGAGGCCATATTGCGAGGTCTGGAGGATATAAATTGTGGTAAACGAGTCTTCACCTACATCTACAACTTCCTCACAGGAAGGACCGCAACAATAGGCCTAGGTAGCATTCGATCAGAAAATTTTGAGATGCCCAGTAAAGGAACCCCTCAAGGCGCAATACTATCCCCTTTACTTTTCAACTTAGCAATGTTAGATCTCTGCAGACGCCTAGATCAAATACCAGACCTCGGCTACACCGTATATGCAGACGATATTACGCTATGGACCTCTAAAGGATCGCTCGGAAACAAAGAATGGACACTGCAACAGGCCGCTGACGCTGTGTCTACCTTCGCTCGGCAAAGTGGTCTGCAATGCGCACCCGAAAAGTCCGAATTCATTCGTATACTGCCACCACGCAGTGGCAACAAAAAAACACAAGAACTCGTGGAGCTTTTCGTTGACGGTCACCGCATACAGGAGGTACCCAAACTTAGGATACTGGGCTTCTGGTTACAGCAGAATGGGCGGGCCACCCATACGATACGGGCTCTACGAACCACTACCAACAATGTAGCGAAAATGATTCGTCGAATTACCTATCATAAACAAGGAATGAAAGAGACAGACACCATCACGCTGGTGCAAGCCTTAATAATTAGCAGAGTCACCTATAGCCTTCCTTATTATTCATTAAACAAAACTGAAGAATCACAGGTGGATTCAATAATTAGAACAGCTTACAAAACGGCACTCAGTCTTCCCCAAAGCACATCAACAGAGAAATTACTGGCGCTAGGCATCCACAATACTTACAGTGAACTCGCTGCGGCGACTATGATAACACAACGAGAGAGACTCAGCCAGACCGTAGCGGGCAGAGACATATTAAAGAGGGTTGGAATTCCACCCTACCCGCAGCATGTGGGCAAGGAGCTCGAGGAGCTTGATCCATCGGACAGGGACCACTTATACGTGGCCCCATTGCCGAGGAACATGCACCCAGAGCGCCATAAGGGGAGACGTAGGGCTCACACAGCGTGGCTCCGCGCACTCCTGCGCCGCCTGAACAGGGAAGACGTCTACTATGTGGACGTCGCTTCCTACAGGCAACCACTTCCTCTAAAGAAACGTCATGACCATCAAAACTTTGTCGCGGTGGTGATTGACAAACATGCTGAAATAGTAAATGCGCTCTCGTTCAGAGACTCCTCAGTGGCGGAGGCGGAAACCAGGGCCATCGCGCTGGCCATACATACCGCTGAACGTAAAGGACATGACAGCACCATCGTCACGGACTCTCAGGCAGCCTGTCGTCTCTTATTACGAGGCAGAATTCCCAGTGGATGCCGTGGTTTAATAAAGCATCGCGTCAATAACGACCATACAATCTTCTGGTGCCCGGCTCACGCAGGGTTGGAGGGAAATGAGAGGGCGGATGCCGCGGCTCGTGCATTAACTTTCCGAGCACAGGCTCTGGCCCCCTCAGCAGATTTGCGAACCCCCGCGCCTTCTGACACCTACAACCCCACAATCGCAAAAGACCTGCTTGCCCATCAGCGTTTTACCCGACAAGTATACGCCCCTCCCGACAAACGCCTAACAGGAGAGGAGGCAATAAATTGGAGAAAAATTCAAACTGGGGTTTATCCCCACTTAAAGAGATTACACGCCATGTTCCCTACGCGCTATCGAAGTTCCTGCCCCTGGTGCGGAGGAAGCCCTACACTCTACCACATTACCTGGGGCTGCTCTAAACACCCCCCACACCTGACACACACAGGCACGATACCAACACACACGTTGGAGCAGTGGGAGGCGCGACTGTCCAGCTCAGACCTGGCCGATCAGCAAGCGCTGATCGACCAGGTTGAACGGGCGGCCAAGGCCAGTGGGGCCCTCGACTAGGGTTCCCCCCAAAAGAAATTTTTTTTTATTGTAAATAAAGTTTATCTCTCTCTCTCTCTCTCTTACTTTCAGTGCAGCTCCAAGCAGAGGCGTGGCTGTGTGGTAGAACACCTGCTTGCCACGCAGACGGCCTGGGTTCGATTCTCATTCGGACCCAACATTTTTATTATTTATTTTATTTGCAGCTTTTTCGATTTTTCGGTCACGGACATGATGATTTTTCGCTCACAACCAACGGCCCCGACGCCGACAGCGCAATTTCTGCGATACGAGCTCTTTAACGCTATCGCGTTAAAACAGCAGAGCGGATGAGCGCTTGACTCCACCTCTTCGTCATTATTGATTTCCTGTGCTTCGCAAAAAGTTTTGACGGCAAAACAAACTGCGCATCTCTTCTTTTCACTCATCAGGCAGTAATATATAAAATTTTGAAATAAATTTAAGAGGTCGGCCAGCCATCGTTTGTTCGATCTCACGTGGAATCACCCTATGTCATCCGAGAGCTTCGTTGCTATAGTTGTCCCTCAAACTACCGGGCTCGGCCCGAAGGGGACCTTTGAGGATGGTGCGCTCTGCACTAACAATATCGCGTCGGCGACATTCACGTTGCCAGGAGACGCGCCTTCGCACTCACCTGGACGGTACAATTAATGTTTGTATTTAAAGGTCCCCTATTTCGTACACGCTTAGCACTGTGTACGAAGACGGCAGTGTCTTCAAGGCGATATGTCGGTCTGTTCAAGTTTCAGTGCTATTCTGCCCTGACACTTTATGTTAATTGGTCGCCCTCTTATGAACATCTCAAATGATTGACAAGACGACGTCCCAGCCAGTAATTGGCATAAGCGACGTAGAGAAGCACCACGGTAACTACTTTGTGATAACCGTGGACGCATCGCCAATTCATACGGAATGGCGTTTGCTCATATATCACAGAACGAGTTTGTGGAATCTAAGCGTTGCGCAGATCTCTTCCCTCGCCTTTCTCCCTATACATGGTAAACTCTTTCACGTGAATTGCTACCATTTTGCATGTTGCATCTTCAATTGCTCAAGTTGTTTGTCTAAATTCTGTGTATTGCAGGGCAATGAGAATAATCGCAACTGGACTGAAAGACAAAATGGCGAAGCGATACTGGGATCGTGCCTATCCCCGATCAAGAACCATTGCACCTCAAGATGTCTGGTACCCGCTGCAAATGAATGTCTTCATGCTTCCGTTCATCGTTTTGGCGGCGGGTCTTGCTGCCTCCTGGGTGGCATTTCTCTGTGAATTTTTCGCTGCACTGTGATGAAAGTGTTACGACATTCGCCACGACTTATAGAAAATAGGCGAATTTGCTCGCTTTGCACAAGGTTTCGTTTTTTTTTTCTTCAATTCAGCTACAAAGGGACGAGCCGATGCCATTATTACCTAAGGAAAACGATATCTCCTGACCTTTGTCGATGCATACTATCCACGCAAACCGGCGATAAATATTATTGGTTTCAACACGTACACGTGCACGAAGTTCAAGCACTACGCGCCTAGCCACCATGAACTGAACCCCGAATAAAACTTCTGTCATTACAGGCAACTCAGTTGCCCCTGCAAAAGTGTCCAAGGTGTCCATTGCCTAAGGTGTCCATTGGTGTGTCCAACTGATGCTAAATATTGTTGATGGAACTAAGTGAGAGAATATACAATAAACAATTACTGTCCGCTTATTTACTTCTCCAACAGCGTTTCACGAGGGACCGTTATTTGTTTTAAAAATGGAAGGCGTTCTGACTTCGCAACTGAGGTATCTGACAGTGGCACTCGCATGTCCGCGTTGGTGTGCCCTGGTGTACTCTTTGGGCTAACATTCCATTTCGTCGCATTGCAGAAGCGGATCTCGGAAGCCACGTAGAAAGAATCGCGTGGTGGGGAAATGCTCTGCCAAGTGCCGCGACGATCCCAACTGCTAAAAACAAAGCCGCATTTTCTTTCAATCAACTCATCCAATTTATTTGTATTAATTATCCTGACAGTTAATCGGGCCTTGTCTTAAGTAAACTTCTGTTCCGATATCAGATGTACCGAATATATCTGCTACCTCAAACCAGAACCATCGATATCAGCCAGTTTCATATGTTTAAATCTTTATTCTGAATATTCGGCATACCGGAAGTATCTACCGATCGGAAGTGTTTCACAAAGAAACAACAATTCTGATCGTTGCTCGTGCCAGTAATACATCTTGCAATGTAAACTGCACAGTACACGCTAAAAACACGATTAACAGTGCCAACCGCATGCTCGGATACTTCCGTCGCAACTTTTCCGCTGATACCTCCTCAGTTAAACCAATACTTTTATTAGCCTGAATAAGACATCATCTTCAACAGCCTGCTTCAGTGTGTGGTCATATGCATGTAAAACCAACTAATGTCCTGAAACTTGTTCAAAACAGCTCTGCTAGTTTTTAGCTCCGTGATTATACAATCGCGCTACTAGCGAAACAGCCATGAAATCCTGCCTTTCCCTTCCATCACTGGCAGCACGTGGGAACTTTGGCTGCTTGAACTTATTTCATAGAATATTTTACCATCGCGTTCTTCATGGCACATTTATTTTATCACCGCAATATATGTCTCATCACATTCTTCATCGCTATGGATCTCGACAGCTGGTATGGTGGCGCTGCGGTGCTAGGACATTCAGCGGCACCAGTAGCGACCGCGCGCGTGATACCGTCGTGACTTGTTCTGGGCACGATTTATGCAATGACGTTGAGGAACGTGCAGCGCGGTTCATTGTGTGGATTCCGCGGAAGTGAACACGCGGGCAGATATTTAAAATAAAAGCACTATTTTTCCCGGCAATGATCTTTACGCCGGCAGTTGTGTTCACGGCTTTGGGGAGGAAACTGTCACCAAAGGATACCGTACGCACCCGCTTTCAGCCACGACTGATTAGTAGCGCGCCGCGCCGTGGGTGGCGCCACTTGTTCAGTCAAAGCTGCAGTGCACTGGGCCTATAAGATAGGTCAACAAAATCAATTACTGTTGGGGTTTAACGTCCAAAACCAACGATATCATTATGAGGGACGCCGTAGTGGAGGGCTCTGGAAATTTCGACCTCCTGGGTTTTTTTTACGTGCACATAGATCTAAGTACTCGGGCCTCCAGCGTTTTCGCCTCCATCAAAAATGCGGCCGCCGACACCCGAATAAGGTAGATCGCTATAAGGTAGGTCGCTCAGAAGATCGCCATAAGATAGGTCCTGCCGTTTCTAAAAGAAAACATTTTTCGAATCTTTTCAACTGAGTGAAACAGCAAGTGAGTGAAATCACCTTCCCGCTGACACGAAATAGTGGCTATGCCATAAATTTCCATGCACCACAACTTTTTAATATCAACACCTCCGCTCAAACAAATAATTAAAAAGTTAATTATCTAGTTGAATTAATTAGTCGCGTCAATTTTATTTTAGCTGCGCCGAAGTATCTCCGCCTCGACGTAGACATCGTAAGGGAAAACGATAGGAGACTTACTGTCAACTATTGTTATCAAAAACCTGTATTGTCTAAAAAAAAACACCCTGTATGAAGTGACCTTGAAAAGCGACGGCCCGTATTGCCTGGCAACCACACGCTCGAAGGTATACAAGGCTCTGTAATCGATGTAAAAACACAAACATTGTCACCTAACCAGCTTCACAGTTTAAGTGAGGAGATCAATATTAATTTACAAAATTCTGCATCGTGTTGTTCTGGCACCCGCTCTTGTGCTACTCATCGCGTGACTGAACTTCTCGCGCAAGCTGCCAAACAGAGGAATTACGGCGGAACCTTAATTACGTGGCATTTGATGCAGTTTAGCACGAGATCTGCCGGGCCAATTAGGGCTCAATTCTAACGGGTAACTGCTCATTACCTAATACTATCGTATTGAGCACTCGAGAGCTCCACGTGTATACAAGATGCTGCGAAAAGTACTTGCTCTTCAAATTCTATTCGGGGGATACACAGATAATTAGGTGGTCATGTAAGTGCCGTTCTCTTTCGAGCGGGAATCGCGAATGCGTGCTGAATGCAATGCGATGTCTTCTCTGCAACAGACATTAGGTGCGACGTCGTTTTTATCAGAGGAATGACGTTCACGCCATCGTCAAATATATTTATGCAAGCGCTAATATGCAAGATTACTCCGCGAGTGTTTCTTTTTTTATTTTTCGTTTAGGGCATCTGTTAATATTCTTAGAACCACACAGACGTGAGAAGAAAACAAATACTTTTTCACTTATTAGCCACACACACTTCCGAGTTTCAGGCGTAAATGACACAAGGCAAGTCCGCCGAGATAGTATTCATTTTATTGTTATCGTACACGTGGACACATTTCTGCTCTCCTTTCTGCAGTTTCTGCAGTTTAGTATTCTGCAGTACCAAATATTATTTTACAGTAGTGAAATCATCAACGCTTATTCAGGTTTTTTTTTTCTTTAATAAACTCTAACCTAAAACGGGAAGCAGTAGGTCTTAGCTAAAGAAGCATGCGGATCGACTATAAATGGCATCACTATGCAAGCGCGTTGACATATCAGAATGCTCCAGCAAGCGCACCTGAACGGCTGTTGCCATAGCGTTCTGTAAAAGATGATGGCCAACATGTCGTTAATAGTTATCGTCATGATGCTTTCAGCTGCGGTTCCAGTCACACAATCGGAAGATCTCATTGGTAAGGTCTTCACAGCTATCGTTTTGCAAAACTCCCATACCAAATAAGCGCCACACCGTGATCAGGTTGAGAGTTTGTGCCGACGTGCACTAGGTATCGTAAATTCAGAAAATAATGGCACATTTTAGACTATATTTTTCCTCTTTTACTTAAAGGTTGTAGCGTAAGCTTTCTTTTACATTTTATCAAAGTTACTATTTAACGAGTTATAGGACACTCACGAGTTTGTTTTCACGAGCTTTTAAATTTTAGTTCCGTGGCATATTTATATTGATTTCTTTTGGCATACGCATGCCATTAAAACAATGATCGTGTAATCAAGCTGCATAAAAAAAACAATCTTTACCAAACCCATCGAACAAGTTTTTTTAGTGCAGTAAAGCTTAAGTCTCTTTCATAAGACGCAGAAATATTTTGGCCATAACAATTTCTTGACGGAGAAATTAAATTTTCGGCACGGACCACTCAATTTCACGTTGCCGTTTTTAACTACCTTACTTCGGATGTACCAATCTTCATAATCATGTAGATCCAGGCTTGTACACGTTACAGAAAATAAGTAAGAGATTACAATTACTACCTTTAATATGTAATTGATTGTAGTAGTCAATAACAGCCTCTGAAAACAGAGCATTTAAGAGAAATGTAATCGATTACTTTTCCCTTACTTCCCTTCAAAATTTTATTGCCGTAACACAGTAACAAAAGGTTTACTCAAACTACAACGAACTGCTGTGGCATACGTGGTAGAAAGCAGGCTGGAGGTTTGCGTCAAGGCCGGGTGGCTTGCTGTGGCTTCTGTGGTATAACGTTAAACGCTGTTAACTTTCAACAGGAATTGTTTTTCAAAGTTGTAGTCACTGATTCTTCCACGTTTCGTCTTTAGGAGGTCAGCTGCTACACGGAACACTCCCTCAAACGATGTGCTGGAGGGTAGGGCGGTATTAAAAAGTAGTGCACCAACTCGTAGTTGCGCAGTCTTTCGATGCTAAAGTCCACGTCCTGTATGAAGCGTCGCGCTTCGATGTTGCTGGCACTCGGGTGAGGCGCTGCAGTTGAGGCCAAGGAAAAGAAAAAAATCTCCGGTAGGTGATTCCCTTGGAACATCAGATGCGTCCTCTGGTGTGGAACCATAGCAGGGGATGTTCGTCGATCAATAGTTGGTGAACCTCTTCGCATCGCCCTTCACTAGTAAGTTTGGGTGATTGAAGGATATCGACTCTTGGGCCCCTGTAGCCCGGCACCCGTATGGCAGGACGGGGGTCTCTACCCTGCGATCGCGTATTTTTGTGGACGTCAACTGCCGTAGAAGGCTGGTGACAACTGGATTTTGGGCCACCGGTAATCACTTCAAAGAAACAGTAATCAATTTACGCAGAACGTTACAGTTTAGAAAATGTAATCGATTATATTACAAAACTGGAAGAAAATATAATTGATTACAAGTAATCGATTACTTGTAAGGCGTTACGTACAACTCTGGGTGGAACTAACGTGCTGTCTTGAGCTGTTCGACGTGCTTATCAGCAAACGATGTGGAGTCTGAGTGTCTAATGCTTACGTGGTTGTCGCTATGTAGAGCACCAAATAGGGCTGGGTGGTGTAAGTTCATCCTAAAATAATTTTAACTGTGCTAGAGACACGGACAACCGAAGAAGAGAAGACGACACGTGTGCAGACACACAACTGATTTTTATTCAGTGAAGGATGCCATATCCACAGTGCATTGTCATTCAAGCGTTCGTGTGACGTTCTCTGACTAATGAACTCATGTTGTCTTTGATGTTCACTGTATATATGACATCTTTTACTCCTTCCGAAGACGGGTTCCAAGCTGTGTAGACGAGCGTCGGTGAATTCCGGCGAGTTCCACTGTGCAAGTGCGACTACACTCACTTGCACACACTCAGAAATCCTTAGAGATTTCTCACAACGTAAGGCTGCTTAGTTGACGAAAAATTGGTGCTTGTCCGGTGATCGAACCCGCGACCCACGCCTCTGCGGAGCGGTAGCTCTGCCAATTGAGCTAACCACGAGATAAGCATCTGGCAGCGCGAGGGCAACTTTATTAACTAAATTATTGTCGGGGGTTTACGTCTTAAATCCGCGATACAATGATGAGGGATGCCGTTGGGGACCTCAAAGTAGACGGGCCTCTAGCATTTCGCCGTAATTGAGGGGATATAATGCTATTTTACTAAGACTAAGGAAGCGCTAACTCGAGTATTCCGAATTCTTCTACTGAATCGTTTAAAGCAATTCATTAATATTTGTTAAAGAGCCACTATGTACTCACAAATATTCCCGCGATTTCGCAGTCTAGCGGCGAGAGGTGTGTGTTGGTCTGAGGCAGTGCACGAAACAAGTAAGTCGAGACGCGCGCGCTGTATCAAAAGATAGTCGCTATGCAGAAAAGTTCGCGCAAGAGGCTTTTTCACCCACAACTCTGCTTAAAAATATACGATCAACCATGGAAGAAAGCTTGAGACAAGGAAGGTAAAGTACAACTTCTATTATAATTGAGAAGAAGACCTTGTGGAGCAGCGGTTTCTCTGTTTGATGTGCGCTGCCAACATTATTTCTTCGGCTTACAGAGAGCTCCTCATGGATGATTGTGGACAGGAAGGTTGTGCTCTAGCGTTGAGAATCAATATTCAAAAATGTGGTTTTATAATCTTCAGTTGTTCAGCAGAGTGGCCAGTCGCATAAATGAAACTTCGAAGTTAAGAGAGAGAGAATTAACTTTATTAAAGGTCCTGAAGGGGCCTGGGCACCCCTTATGGGGGCCGGCCCGGTGGCTCCACCCATGTGGGAGTAGACACGAGAATGGTTCAAAGAAGAAAATTGGTTCTTCGGAAACCATAAAGAGGAAATCAAAGTGATATGCAAAACAAACGCAGTCATAATAAAGGCGAACAATTAGGAGTTGAAAGTACCTTGTGCAGGGGTCGTCGTTGGAGCCAGCGTTTTCACAAGTGGTCATGTGTTCTTCGAGGCAGGAAATACGTGCCTTAGTGCGTGTATGTGTATGCTTCCTACACTCTCCCCCAACCACATAAGTAGATGAGGAGAGGGCAAGTACGGAAATGAAAGGGGTGGGGGGGGGGAGAGAGTGTAGAAAAGGCAGGGGTGAATACTGAGATCAGATGGCATACCGAATTGGTTGAGTACAGCGCGAACATCACTCACGCAATTCTGCACGCCAGCTCATGTCATTACACCCCCTTCCTGCCTTTTCTATATCGCTCCCCCCCCCCTCACTTCCTTTACGTGATCGCACATGCCCCTTCCTCCTCCAAGTTGGTGGTTTGGGGAGAGTCTAGGAAGCGTACACACGCACGGATTCTGGCAGGTATTTCCTGCCTTGAAGAAGACGTGACCACTTGTGGAAACGCTGGCTCCGACGACGACCCCTGTTCAAGGACTTTTCATCTCTTCAAGCCTTCATCTCCTGCTGAACTTATCCCTTGTTATCGAACATTAAGGGGCAGAGTAAATACGAAGTAGTACTGGGGTCATGGAAGTTTGGTGATCGATCACGGATAAGTATTCCGTGTAGAGCTGTGCACGGGCCGTATTTCCGAGCCCGAGCCTGGCCCGGGCCCGCTGACTTTGTCGAAGGCCCACCCGAGCCCGACGGCAAAGGGCTGCGAGCCCGCCCGGCCCGGCCCGACGTACGAAAACACAATCCCGGGCCCGGCCCGGCCCGGCCCGGCTTTTTGAAGGTTCGCTGCGAAAACAAAACATCGTTTTCCGGTAATTTGGCATTTTATTAAGCATCTCAGGTATGATCAAACGACACACGACGAATAGTCTTTATTGCACAGATTCCAAATTGCAAGTAGACGGCCTCATGCCAGCAACAATGGAGTTCGCTCGCCAAAGCCGTCAGGTGTATGGGGTATGCCCATGAAAGCGTCAGCTTGCACGAAGGCGATCTACGTCGGGTCGCTCATCGCTGTCGCGTGCATTTTCACTCATATGGGATTTGGCATCAAGTCTAACGCGAACAGTCGCGTGGCGCCGTCACTAGCTCAGGTGGCGTTTCTTCTCTGTTTGTCGGAGTGCACCAGAGGTAGTGCTTAACCTGCTCCCCTTTTGTTCAAAGTAGCGAATGGAAAGGAAAAGCGGTGAAGGGCGGTCGCCGAAAAGGCACTGTATGCGTGCTGGAAAACAATTCCCGCTCATTCTCTATATTTCGGGCTTGAGTCGGGCTTTGCGCCGCGCCCGAGCCCGACCCGATAAAACTCCAAGTAGCCCGAGCCCGGCCGGGGCCCGAGGTGAAAATACGTCGGCCCGCCCGAGCCCTGCCCGCGGGCCGGGTCGGGCTCGGGCTTTCGGGCTACCCGGAGCCCGTGCACACCTCTAAATTTCCGTGACTCAGTACTCTTCATGAGGACAGTAGTACGGTTGAGACTGGAGATATTAAAAATGGCAGTTGAGACGATGGCACCGTGTGCTGTTGGAAAAACCGCAAACGAGACATGGGATTTGTATCTTTAGGAGCCAAGGCAGGGGTGCCCAGAGTAAAATTAGCTTGGACGGGCAATGAAAGAAAATGAATGAGTAGATGTGGGCTCCAGAGTACATAGGTTTTAGTAAAGAAAAAAGAAGAGGCAGTCAAGTTATACTGTGCCGCAATGGGCACGATCAGAACAAATAATTTGTGATATCTCTAGAAGGGAGTTCCTTGCTATATAAAGCAAAAACAAGGTGTCCAGGAAACCATAAGAGAACGGAACTTTTAACGAACATGATTCGTGCATTTTGCGTAAGCATTCACGCAAGAATTCAGCGTAAGTTGATCACAAGTGAAAGTATTGATCAGATAATCAAGAAAAATAGCGGTTAAACGAAACATTAAATTTCAAGGAGAGTCCGGGGAACATATGTTAAAGTGCGGTCGAGAGTATAGCAAGGAAGGCTGCAAAATCGGTCGTAGGAAACTGCTAAATACAAAGAATGGACGAATTTCATAGCATAAAGTTGGGGTATCAGGTATGGTATTAGCTGAAACATGCATGGATAATCTTGAGTATACGCAAAAGTCTAATCAGAATGCTACGGGCACTTTATGTTTTAGGTTCAGTCGGCATCGGTATGAAGGGATAGCCATAGTCCACAACCTGGGGTTCAGGTCCCACTGCAAGCCAGAGTACTACACATTCAAAACTAGGGGTTTGTAAAAAGGCTTACATCAACACCTTGCTTTGGTCATATGTTCATGCATTTGTTTTCTGTGGTGCCTGATGCTGTTGACCATAAGGAAAGTTCTCTGGCTAAGACAGTAGCAGTAGGTACTGGCACTGCCCGTAACTTAAGTGTGTCATCGCCTAAAACCCGCATTATTCAAAATTCATGAATGTAGTCTGTCCATAAAATACGTTTTCTCCCCGCATCAATAAACGCAGCGCATTACCTCTACCGCAGCAAAGTTTAAGACAACGAATCAATATTGACGCCGTCGACACCACCGCACCACGTTAATAAAGCGCCCCATGTTTTGTGGTTCATCGCGTGGCTCTCCTTCTTGAGCTGGGAGATTAACTACGCAATTGGACGGTAGACGACAGCGCCCCGCAATTCACCCACTTTCTACGACGCTTTCTGCAAATCGAAGTTGTAGTTTGAATCTGCATTAGCAAAGTCACCCAGCATAGATTTCTTCCTTTCGACAAGACCAGCTACTCATTAGACGACCCTCAAATGAAAACCTAAGAAAGCAAGCACTGGAGCTCTCACTTCATTTCCTGTGCAAAAACTGCCGAAGAAACCTGCTTTCGAACAACTGTCGACAAGCTGCGGAGATAACTACGCGATGAGATTAGTGCTGTTTCCTTAGAGACGGTATTCGCCAATACGTACAGGCCATAATGTAAATGTCGCTTCTGTGAGAGTTATGACTTCCACGCAATCGATGCATGTGCTTGCTTGTGCCGCAACCTTTAAATATCGTATAGGGCAGGTACGCGATTTTTAGATGCGAAGCATCTTATGCCGGAGTTCAAACGGCGTGCGGCGTGACCACTCTTACTGCGCATGCGCAATGCCTCTCCACTCAACTCCTCTCCACACGCCTCCTCTCCACTGCCCCTCTCCCCCTCTCCACTCCTCGTTTAGGTAAAATGCTCGATTTAGGTCGTACACACGGTGTCACTGCGCCGGCTGCGCCGGTGTCATGAGTTCCAATGTCAACGACGGCGCCAGTTGCAGTTATACATTAACGCCTCGCTTGAAAACTTCAACGCCCGGGCTTCGACGGTGCCGACGCCCCGTTCCAGCGCCAACTCCTCGACCGGAGCTTCGGGCACAGCTGCAAGGTGTGCGTCCGACTTTGGTTCGATAACAATCTGACCGAGGCCGGTAGCATGCGCAACGAACGCTAACGGAACGCGATCGTGCAATTTATGTTTCGTGCAGTGCAGCTCGCAAAATGTATTCGTACTGAGTGCAGCACAGATACGTGTAACGAAGCAATGTTTCCTCCTCAATGTCTAAAAAAATCACGCCATATTCACGGAATGAATGATGATGAGTGGGGCGAAGCTCGAGAGGGGAGATCATCGGTAAAACCGTAACTCTCCCGGGAAAGTTCGCCCATTACATCATTAAGAAAGACGTAAGACTCGCAAGTGCACTTCATACAACTAGGCGGTCACGTACCACGAAAGACATGCATGTACAGACCCACGGCTTTAGGAAGTATAGCGTAGTGGGTTCCTCGGAAGTGCACTTAAAATTACGATGATTTATAGCGTAGTGGGTTCCTCGCAAGTGCACTTCGCCCCTAAAATTATGATGATTTATAGCGCAGTGGGTTCCTCGCAAGTGCACTTCATAGAACTAGGCGGTCACGTACTACGAAAGACATGCATGTACAGACCCACGGCTTTACGAGCTTCGCCCCTAAAACAGTTGCCGTGAACTCAAGCATATGGCGCAACGAACGCACATGATTGCTATTGCTTTATTTTCACGTGATTGTTTTTCAGCTTGTAATCACATTTCTTTCATTTTTATCTGCGAATTTTCGTACCACTTAAGCGGTGTTGCCTGAGAAGTGGCGTCTATTTGCAGTTACAACTTCACTTCGTCAGAGGTCCCCAACAGTCACCGGCTAGCGCTAAAGTCGATTAAAATCGATAATCATGCTAAAGATTTAGTGCAGGACTTGGAAGTTGAAATTAAAATGCTTCGAACGTGCGAAGACTGTCCCAGTTGTTGCAAAACACTGGGACAATCTTGTTTTTTGTTTTCTTTTTTAATTACACAACACTGCAGGCAGATCCACCCAGTCTTCCCGCACGACATCGCATAACACCGAGTTGAAAGAAACGATTAGACACAGCGCACACTACAGGCACTCTACAGTTCAAATGGAACACTATGAACCAACAATTGTCAAATTATATAGAAGTTTAAGGATCGAACCAGGGGCGCTACAAGGCCATGTTTTACAAATTTGTCGCGGTGAGAACAAAAAGTATGCAACTTGCAAGAAAACTAATTAAACATTTGAAATCGGCACAAAAATATCTACAAACAGTTGAAGTTCCATTGCTCTCGGGTGAATAGTAAAAAAAAGTGTTTTCGAGTAGCATCTCTCCCTAACCGGAAAAAAAAACCCCACAGATTCGCCGGAAGGGCGAAGCAACGAAGGCGCAAGCAACAAAAAAGAATGCTATACGAAGTAAGGCTAGCAGCTAACTCCTTTAGGATCCGATCTCCGGTAACTCGACAAAACGCTGGTGTAAGGTAATAATAGGCCGCACCGGGAAGCGAAACGGCATTCGTTCTGCCTGACGTCTCGACACGAATAAGCGATGAAAGCACAGCGCTTACAAAGGTTGTAGACGTCCACTGATGTCTGTCAAGATAGCGCGAGCGACCGTGCCTTTTCATCAACCTTCGCATTTTCTGCCCGACCGATACCCCGCGCCCGTGCCCCCCCCCCCCCCCCCAACCCAAAGGCGCCCCGTTCCTTCGCCGGACAAAAGACGGGAAGGGCGACTCCTCTCTACTTGAGGAGTCATCTGTGCCAGGCCTCGCACGCGGGGCAAGCTTATCGCATGCGCACTTCGTGCGACGGAGATGGCCGGCTCGGTTCATGTCTGCCTCAGCCGCGTTCATCTGCAGCGCCCGCGCGATCTTGCCCTTTTTCCAGGTCGAACATGCCAGGCGCATAGTGATGTTATCGATTTGGACTTTATACGGAACAAGAAGGCGACGACAAAAGCCCGCCGTGAGTGTTCATATAATTGATATCGCAATGAAAAAGGTGTAGTTGTGCTAACCTAAGCTGGAAAAATGGGAAATGGAAGGCGGGAGAGAGGGTTCAAGAAATGTGCGAAGAATTCGAGCAAGCGTGTGGGACTGCACCGCTTCGTCACTGGCATTTGCAAAGGCTAGTCGTCTGCAAGAGTTCACATAGAGTGCGCTATTTTATGGATCGACTTGCGATGGAAGCGATGCTCCAGCAGCACTTGCACGGAAAGTGGGCGTATGTCCAGTCGCCTCAGCGCATTACGAAGTGTATTTGTCTTTGTGCAGCCACTCGACGACAGCGGTGAATGATTAGTGGATGTCTTCTTCGGTGCCGCAGGCCTCGCCCTGCGCCTAGCATTGTCGATTATTCCACTGAGTGCATTTGCTTGCGTCGGAGACCTCTAGAAGTCTACCAGTATGAACTGATGTGAATGTTTATACTTGCCAATTAAGCAAATCATGTCACAAAAAATATGCCATGAATCTTCTCCAGGCTTCTATAAGTTCTTGCTAAATGCATTCGAGTGCTTTTTGGCATTAGCGTTCGAAACTGAGAAATAAACAATCGCTTAGCCCCTCGTAAGCCGTCGCGTGCTTCTTACATTTAATCGAGCGATTTTGAGACATAACGCCGCCCTCTTTGTGCGCTATGTACTAAAGATTGTCATAGAAGAGATTTCGCGTTGGTGTAATGATGTGCACTTGGCACACAAACTTTACGGACGCAAAGTGGTGCTCTATAGCTTTGCGCAGATTTCTTCGGGCTAATTCGAAATCTGCACTAGTGGAAACGTCAATATCGCTTTAGCCCCCCCCCCCCCCCGCGCCCGGCCTTCCCGCCCTATTCTCCTTCAAACTGTTTTATATACCCTCTGAGCTGCGAAATGGAAGCGTACGTTTACTAGAAACTGGAATCGACTAAGTGACGTCACGATGCACGCAGGTTTCATTTTTTTATCATGCGAGCACGTTGAAGTAATCACCCTCCAGCAGCTTTGCTGTGGCGAGCTGTCACACTGTGCGGAAGTAGATTGCCAGCATGCGGTCCATATT
The DNA here is from genome assembly GCF_013339695.2 of Rhipicephalus sanguineus. NCBI lineage: Eukaryota > Metazoa > Arthropoda > Arachnida > Ixodida > Ixodidae > Rhipicephalus > Rhipicephalus sanguineus. The sequence goes on from NC_051183.1 coordinate 96,644,560, forward strand.
TATGATCTTTATAGTTTCAGCGGTGGTTGCCCAGCAACAATCCAAACATCTCGCAGGTAAACTTCTCTCGGTTGTATCGCCGTGCAAGTCAGTCCCGCAAACTAGACGGATTCGAGGCTCCCGTGCTTAGCAGCACCACCTAGAGCTAGGTGTCATGAGCCTAGTCGGGGCAGAGGGAAATGAGTGTGTCTAGTATATGATGTTGTCCAGCGGAATGTGCGTTTCCGTTCTTAAGTGGGCGTGGATTTAATAGCCAAATACCCACTCAAAAGACACAAGGAGCCAGCTTGCTAACCGAAGCGGCTACCTGACCTGCGAATGTTTTCGCATTTGTTCGCAACAGCGAGACTCACGATTGCTAAGCAAATGTGACAACGGCTGTTTCTTCGCGTATACACTGTTTGCCGGAAGTTGGCAGCATTGTTAAGTTTTTTGTGGAATCGACACTACGGAAGTGCAATTCTTCGTTGCAGTCACAGATGGCGTAGCCAACTTTGTCGTGGAAGTGATGGTGCGCGTCTTCAACGCAACTCGTGTGGACATATTGCTGGCTTCAAATCAAGGTATGGACATTTTAACCGTGTTTTTTCATGCTTCTTGCATTGCCTATGTGGGAGTCACGCGGAAGTGTGATTCACTCACTTGGATAGGATTCACAAAGGAAGTGTTACACTAACAGCATTTCGTGAGCTTCAAGGTACAAGATTAGTAATGTGGCATTTGTTAGCATGCATGGGTGGTGAGTTCATGTACTTTCGCTGCATTCCTTTTCAGTTCATGCGGCCAGAGTTATAAGCTCAAAACTCCACTTGTCTGCGATTGTAGCCTCCACAGTGAGAATCACCTCCAACGAGATGACATCTGGTTTTCTGAAACGTGTGCACGACGGGCTGCCCACTAACACAAAGTTCTACGTCATATGCCTCCTCTCGCTACAAGAATACCTGCAGCATTTATTCCCACTGGTAAGTTATCTTCGGTTAAGTAGCCTACTGCTGAAGTCCTGGTCGTGGAGAACTTCAGGCTCCTATTCATTGGCGAAGCGAGAAACTTTGCATACTGTGTACAACATTTATTGACGAAAATATTTGATTGTCGGCCTGGGACAAGGCAGGTCCAATACAACTGAACTCAATCTCATTTATAACAGATACCACTCCGCAAAGGTTCTGCTGTGAAGATCATTATAAACGAACTCATTTTTTCCGCGAACTTGCATACTCGCGCAGGAGGCCATCTACACCTGTTATAATCTCAGCGGACCTACGTTGGCTAGTAAAAAACACAGAGGACGCCCGAGCTTCGCCTTAAAGAGTAGAACGCGATAGTGTGTCCGGGTGCCGTTCGCATCATCATCTCATTCGCTTCTCAGGCTTTGCCTCTCGGGAGACACCTCAGCCGTCATGCGAGCAAAGCAACGTTTGTGCGCGAAACATTGACTGTTTCAAACTCTCTTACAATGCACGCCTACTGCAAGTACAGTTACGAAGTTGCTCACTGCGCCATAATTCATCATTTTGCGAAACAGCAGAGTGTCCACCACGCGTCTGTTAAGGCAATGCGCGCAGCTGCATACTTTCTTGATGATGTTGCTCCTGGTGATGATCAATTAAGCCTGAGCGCTTTGTAATGGGTGGACATTTAAACCATCTACTCATCCCGCAATTCACATCCTGTGACAAATCGCGCAATTCTGCTCGTGCAGAATTGCACAATTTGTCGAATGCAGAATTCGTGCAGAATCGCACGAATTGCAGCCGAATCCGTGCAGTTCTGCTGCAATTCTGTCACACAATATCGCCTGTGTGAACGAGAGTGGGTAAGTTTATACTTGTGACGGATGTTCTGCTGTCTTACTCTTGCCCAATCTCAATGAAAAATAACGGCATTTATTCCCACCAGATCAACCAGCATTGGACACACATGATTTACTCCTACTGGATTGTACTGGGTAATGGCAGTAACTTCGCCCGCCTGATAGTGCAGCAAAAACCCTGCACATTTTACTTCATGACGGCCACAGAAGAAGTAAGTGAGCATTAACCACGCATTTATTTTAAATCCTGCTGTGCTAGTACAGAGCACAAACGTTCGCGTTAGTACTTTCTCAGAGAACGTCCGTGGGCTACAATGCAGAGCCGTGTGCATTCTTGTGCTTTTATATCATGGTGAAGCTATAAAAAAGTCCAACAGGGGAAGTTCAACAGGGGAGTTAAGCAACTTTTATTCTGCTTCGCACAGGTAACGCATATAGTACTCAGTATATATATCCCATGTATTAATTACTTCATTGCCTTCATTTTGTCATCATTTACGTTAGGCCCTTAAACAGAGTATGTCAGGCAATTAGTCGTAGTTTGGCCTGACAGAGCACCAGCTACTCTTCAACAAGTAGACACCACATGCACGCTGTAATATGGGCCTGCCACGAGACAGAAGTAGAGAAATAATAAACGATCCCTGAATACTATGCTATGTAAAATTAGAGTGTCCTCACTATTAGACTAGAATGCCTCGATGACCTGCTGCTGTATTTTCCTTTTTATTCTGAAAGTATAAGCGAAGTATAACCGATCAGCTTCCTCTCTTGTACACTAAAGGGCTAGCACTAAAGAAAGACCTCCCCCTCCCCACCTGCCGACCCCCAGGTCTTTTTGCAATACCGACGCCACTTCGCGTCATAGTCTGTGGCAGCTTGACACCTGTCTTATTTTCTTTGAAAGCGTCCGACCTCAATTACAGGTTCCGGTTTGCACCGCACTCTCCTGTAAATCTATACGCGTGAAGCTGCAGCACCTATGGATAACAATAAAACGGCGCAGCTGTCAGCTTGCGAGAAGACTCGTCGTAGCTTGCCGCTACACCTGGTAGTGTAATGCCTCCTCTAAGCAGGTGAAACAGCGACGCACACATTCCTTGCTATGACAGGGACGGCTGGTGAATTGCACTACAGGAATTAGCTCAGTAAAATCGCGATAAGCCTGAAAATAATAGCACACCGTTATGTGAACTTCTCACACTGGTCCTTTTATGTCGCAGCTAAACCGCTTTCCGTCTTAGCAATATAGGCTTAGCAAGGATCAAGCCTATTCAAGGCAGAAATAAAGACGTATTCAAGAAACCGTTCTCTGAGAGCCTTTTATTGAGCATTTCTTAAAGTCAGGACGTCTACATCCAGGGCTACGTGCTGCTTGGGCCGAGCTATGCAAGACGCAACAACTGCTCTGGATTACTGACTATCGCTCAGGCACCAAACACAGACGGAGTGACAGGCCTGACACACACGTACCCAGCGAAGGAGGAACGTTCCGGTGTTCTCAGGCTATCGTGCATACTGTCCGAGTATGAAAGAAAGGTGAGAAAAAAAAGTACTCGTAACGTCGTCCAGGATGTTATGTTGCAGCGCGCAATACTTCTCTCTATGTGTTATTTGTTCGCCTCGTGTCTCTGCAGTAATATAGCATTAATGTTTACCGAGAGAGCTACGTTGTAAATAAAAGGGAAAAAAGAATGGCTAAAGTCGAACTCTCCTAAGCCTAGTTATCCCGAGCGAAAGGTACGATTGGCTTTGTTCTCCAAAGGCTATGGCACAGAAGTGGCGAGCCTCTGAACGACAGCACTTGCGACGCCCCTACGTAGAGGATCACCTGGCATGACGTCACGCCTGCCACACACACGCGCCGTTAACTCAAGGCCATTGCGACGCGATGAATGCCCTTGGCATACAGCGCAGTTAAGTTGAAAATTGCTTCACAGCTAAACATCAGTAATGTCAGCAGCCAGGCCAATTTTCACTGCCTTTTATTTGTCTAGTCACTCTGATGATTTTGCTACGCCCTGCGTGCAGACATCGCGTGCGCCGTTACAACGTGATATCGCGGTGTCGTTGATGGGGTAGGAAACAGTACAATACTCGTAGAGTACATCAATCACATTAAAAGTAGAGCATGCATAAATTACACGGCCTTTGAGTGTAGGTGTGGTGGGCAGCAGATGTCTTAATGATAATAATATTTTGCAGTTTAACATCCCAAAACCACGATGTGATTATGAAGGACGCCGTAGTGCAGGGCTCCGTAAATTTCTTCCCTCTGGGGCTCTTTAACGCGTACCTATATCTAAGTACACGAGCCTCAAGCATTTTAGCCTCCATTAATAAAGTGGCAGCCACGACCGGGATTCACTCCCGTGACCTTCGGGCAGCAGTCGAGAACCATAACCAGTAGACCACCATGGCGGCAGCAGATGTATTCGATATGGTTTGTCATAGTGTTTTCGATGGATGCCGCTCTACCTTACTGACATGATGATTACTAGCTAGTCTTCCTTTGTTCCCTTTAAACCCCGTAACGTTGCTCACGTCAGTAATTGGATGCAGACGGTAACCGTATCAGCCTATCAGGGCATGCAATGGGAGGATCCCAGTGTATTAACCCCAATTATTTGTTGCAACCCAATTAAAAAGAATCAGCCGAAGCTTGCACTAAGCGGCGCAATGCTTGAAACAGTGAAGATGAAAGATCCTGAACACTAATCTGTTTGCCTCTAGGTTGTTTCTTAGCTAGGTGATACAGGTTCCAGATTACTACTGGGGTGCTGCTAGGCTTTGGTTAGGGGTTGCTAGGTTGTAGGGGATGCTAGAGGTTCGACTGAAACTACAGACAGTCCGTCACAAACACGACACGGCTGTCCAAACGCCAGAGACAGAAACTCGCGCTGAAACCGAGTGTTCGCACATCTCGTAGAGCTACAGGCACGTCGCCGTTGGCGTAGGCCCTCTATCGCTTTGGGGTCTTGTCGCAGCCGCCGTTGCCTTTCCCGTTACATAGTATTCTCTCGTTGTACGTACTCGAGGTCTTCGGCTCACCGCCGTCGCTTCGCAGCCATTTGTTGGGCTAACTGTTGCCTTCTTCATTTTTAGTGGACCAGTGGTGAGTAGTGGGATTAACCCAATTTCTGTGGCACATACCCGTCTATGATTATGATAGTTTTCTGGATTGACTCACAAGGAACGGTTCGCGAAACAGCTTTGCTGTCGAAATAGAACAGAATATGGCAGACGATTCTGATGTTTTGTTGTACATTGGGACATGGCATGCTGATCTTACCCTGTTGTTTGTCGTGAGCCTGTGTTGGTTTCCTGGCCCTCGAACGGCTTTCTGTAGTGCTACATCACATATTTCGCGTTATTTCATCAACATTTCCATACTGACGATTCGGTGCCTGTTAAGACACCACATATTTCCGTTGTACTGCAAACATTTGTTGCAATACTTCGGCTCTCTGTTGTAGCTACCCGAGCATGACAGAAGTCATTTCTGGTGCCACGCAAAAAATAGTATGTGGCACAATAGCGGAGCCCTTTACTTCGTCAGGAACCTGTGTGTAACTACAGAGGCATCTTGTAACAACAATTTCTGCTGTCCCTTGCAATTGTCTCCTTTAACTGCAAATACGTGGCTCTCAGTTACAAAATATACATAATCCATACAAAAAATAAGTTGTATAAAGTTCCTCCTGTAGATTAACCACATGAAGTTACGAAGCGGCTTCTTTGTAGCATCGCATGAGTTGGCGAACTGTTCGATTATTGCATAAGGCTAACAACGGCTTAGACTAAGCGGCGCCCACCCTAGGGTGGTAAATTTTGTGAGGCAATGCAGCGTACTCTGCACAGGTTCAAGTTTACTTAAAACTTTATCACGTCAGTCTGAGGTGCCTGTGGATCGTCTCCTAAAAATAACATTAGGTGAAGTGCCATGCGCAACTTATGAAATGCACCCAAGCGTTTTCGCCTTTGCCTTTCGGAGTTTTCAGTAAGCGATGACAACTGGGACAGCATGAGTAACGTAGCATGGCTGTAGAGAGGCCTAAAAGATGTGACCAAAAGAACGTGCGACGCAGACTACGTGACTTCAAATGAAGCTTGGAAAGAGCTAAAATAATAAAACAGGTACCACCAGTCAGTCAGGCGACCAACAGTGTTGCCTTTACCAGCGCAAGTATATAATTTTTTGCATCATATAAATAAATAAATACAAAAATACGTGCATATACATGTGAATGTGTTCATGCAAAAACCTATCATTTCGACATAACACATATATGCAAATCGACCTACATAATATTTCAAGCAGAGGAAGAGTATTGTCGATGTAACCGTATCATCAGAAGGCTTTATCTAAATGCAGTGCTTTGCTTTCTTTAGACTAGGTGTCATCCGGGAGTATTGGAAGAAATGTTGCAAGTAATGAAACACTACCTCAACATTACGTAAGTTGGTTTAGAAACCCTTACTTAGTTGCCAACTTACCCCGTCGAAGACCAGTGCCTCTTAGAACTGTCCTTTTACAGTGAACGCTTTACAGTAGTGCACTTTTTACGTCACAATGCTACTTTAGCAATTAGTCTCACTTGCTGCCGAAATTATTTCTCAGTGATTTCGCCAAAATATGCCAATGTTTACTTATTTATTCACACTTCACCTACATCGCCGTAATGCATTGCGTTGGGGCAGGTTGACATGGCTCACACCATACCACAATTAGCATTAGATACAGCAATACACAAGGTACTTCAAAGATAAATAACGCTAGAACTATATCGAATTACACAAGCCTAATTCTCAATTTCAATCATGTCAATATGCCCGACATTATAGCACAGTGGTGGTAGATAGGCTGGCTACTCTACGTATCTGAAGCAGTCGCAACCAGAGGTCACAAGCCCTCTAATACATAATGATTTGCGACAAGAAGCTTCTAAAAGATGTGGGATACGTTCGCAGTTGAGACTAGACTGCAGGCCGCCCAACGCTGCAAAAAGCGGCCATAAATCACACTTGGCATAGAAGCTGTCGCGGTGATTATGCCGAAGTTGGTATATTTTGGGAACGCTGGGAGCGCAATCGCCTCGAAAGCGACATTGTCCAACAAAAAACATTACTTTATTTTTACATTTCGCGTGAGCGAGAACGAAATACTTGGGGCAGGGGACATTGTTTCAGGAAATACTAGCAGACTGGCATTTAGAAAACAATACACGTGAAAGCATCAAAAGCTGTAGAAAATATACTCGTGATTGCTATGTAAAAAACAGGTAATAATTTAATGCGACATGAAAACTTTCGTGGAAGGCGCGTCTTGAAGGATGGCGAGGCACCTTAAATACTTTTCTTCTACTTTCACAGGGCACAGTGTGTTTCCATCTCGTCGGTGCAATCGCTGCACGTAACCTGGGTATAGTTGAAGCCTTCTTTTATGAAGCACAAACATGTGCTTAAATTTCCGTCGCCGTAACTGTAAAAAATGTGAAACATTAGTTCTCCGCATGCTGGGGCGATTTTTTTTCGGTTTCTTGTACGCGTTTATCACGAAATACAGCATTCGTTTGTTAAGTTCGCTTCAGGAGCGCCGATTTATGCCAATTAAGTAGGCTCTCCACTCCATCGTGCCATCACGCCAAAAGCTGCACTTTTCGCAAGACAAGGATGCTACACTCACAATGTCGGAACAAAATGTTTTTCGTTTCTGTTTTAGTTTTGTTCCACCGCAGAAAGTGCCGTTCCGTTTCTGTTCCGGAACGAAAAAAAAATGTTCCGTATTGATTCGTAACGGTTTTCTTTACAAACATTTGAAGTAAAGGTAAGCATAAAAAACATTGGATTTGTGATGTAGTTACTTGCCCTCCTCATAGAAAAGTGGAACAAGGGTAAAACACGTTCTTCAAAGGAGCGGTAGTAACTGTACCACGAATTCCTACCAACTAGCACAAACCAGTAACAATTTCAAAGTCATAGTATTTATTTTCTGAAAAGACAGACACGATTTTTTAGTGGGCTCAATGCTTTCTGTCAAGGGAGTGAACACGATCTCAGAAGCTGCACGTCATTGAGTGTACTCTCTGATGTACGAGTTAAAAAGATCGCCAGGCCTGCGCGGAACACGCAGCACGAAAGCTCGGAGAGCGGACTTTGTAGAGGCCGTTGTAGCGTCTCTTGGGGCAACTAATACAAGTACACATGCAAGGTAGCCACTACGCCATAAATCATCGTAATTTTTCTGAAATAGCCAAGTTCCCACTATGCAATTTTTCGTCATTTTTCGTAGAATCGTGGTACTTGCTACACATCTGTCAGGCATGTGCACTTTGTGCTGTGGCTGATGATGATGAACAAATATGGCTGAGAACTTTGCAGTGGGTGGAAAGCAGTGCTGCGGAATTGGCGCCTCCATTCCATTCCAGTTCCATTCCGGGGAATTAGAACTTGTCTTAATTCCATTCCTTTCAGTTCCTCGGAATGAAAAAAAATTTGCAGTAGCTTAGCTCGGCATGGCCAGGATATACGTAGCGTTAGCCAAAGGTTCAGCTGATTATTCTTAGCTTTCCAGATTGTCTAGGATTATTAGCCTTCTTCTGTTCATTCTTCGTACGCTCAACCGCTAATTGCCAGGCAACTACTTATGGATCCAGTGAGATAAGCTTCTCGGCTCTTCTGCGCCGTTGAGCAGCATTTGCGCTCTCCTTCTCCATGGTGTTACCCACCTGCAAACGCCAGTCAGAGGCGCTATCAAGCGGCTCCAGCGCAGTGTCAGACGGCGACTGCACGGAGAAGGCGAATAGCTGCACACGCGCCGGCGCCAGCCTGTCTGCCGTGTCTGCCGCGGCTACGACGCCACTCCTCCCGAACGCGCAGACCAGCAGCGGCGAGCCGCGCGCGACGGTGGCGGAGAGCGCGTGAGATGCCGGCTCCGGTGAGCCAGCTGTGTGACATCACTGATCCTCGCGCATGCGCAGCACGGCTCACGAGGATCCACGCGAAATCGGCTCAGGCTAGAAAAATGTAGCTAACGCTACAAAACTTAGCCCATTCCCACTCCGGAAATGGCAGGGCAGTTCAATTCCATTGCTGTAATTCCTCAACGTAGGAAATGCATCGTGATAGTTTTATCGAGTTGAGAATGAACGCCCGATAAAGCTGATGCGATCAGATGCATTAAAGACTGCAAAAGTACGCAAAATCCGTTACCAAGGTCGAGGGATAGTATAGCTTGGTGAAATATCTCGCAACCACCCTACTAATTCATAGGGGCAGTTCTTCCGCTACCTATAGTATTTGCATGGTCAGCATGTTTAAACGAATGGTGATGTTTTAATAATGTTTCAGGTTAAATGTGTTAATGCTAAAATGACGACATAGCATATTTTTATGCTGAAAAATGTAGTACTCAAGAAGACTAAGCAGTTTTGCCACACGCCTGGAGCGGTCGTGAATACGGAGAAAAGTAAGATTTGATTAATGGAGAACAAAAGCCTCTAGATCCGCTGGTATTATTTGGAACAGTGCACCGCTCGGGCACCTTGTGCCTTTGCATCGAATACGGAACATTGGGCCGCACTGCTCGTCAGCACTCACGCTTGTCAAGCGCGCCTCCCAAGCATGGATGGGGTGAGGAGCACTTTCTGTGTTCGCCTGCCCGCAGATATGCAATGTCTTCCTTGTCTCAAAGGGTATTTACGGGGGTCAGGTACTAAACTGCTCGTTAGATAAAGATCAGGCTGTGCATAGAGCAGTCGCCACTTTCGTGGGGGTATCAATGGGAACCAACGCGCAGGGGTAGTTTGTTTCTCCCTTCAGTATCTGCTGGGATAACGCATTTGTTTGTACACTGACCTATGCCTCGGTTTGTAGTGGGCGCGTTGCTTATAAATGTACCATGCTTGCAATCAGCCAAGCCATTTTAAAATACCGCTTTATTGTTAAAGTCGAGGCTCTGAGTTACTAACGTTTGAAGTTTGAAAAACAGCACGTAGACGAAAACGTGCTCTATTTTCGGAAAACGACGTAATTCCATTCCCATTCCATTCCGTGCAAGAGGCGCTTAATTCCATTCCCATTCAATTCCTCCAAGCGTTCTCCTCATACCATTCCCATTCCATTCCGGGGTCGCAATATGTGGAATGATTTCGGAGTCATTAATTCTGGAGTGGCAACTCCGCAACACTGGTGGGAAGCATTAAACCACACACTTTGCGCTATTAGCATTGTGTAATGACTGGTTGTTATTTTACTCTTCTTCCACGCTATATTACATATGTTAACACGATTCCCTGCCCGACATGACGCCTGTATAGAGTATTTTTGCGAAGGAGTTGCAGGCGCCAGCGTGGCACTGTGGAGGAAGACCCGACTGCCACGCAGAGGGCGCGGGTTACAATCCCATCCGAACATAGAAATTTGTTTCTCATTCAATTTTTTCTTATTTCATGCGATAGCGGCCACTGACACTGGCGGCGGCGGACAACTATGGCGCCAAAATCAGGTGTTGTGATCTCATAATAGCTTTCGCTGTAACAAACGTCAGCGTCGACAATGCCCTCTCCACTTTGGCCTACGTCACAGGCGCGCAAAAGTCCACTTGCGTTAATATAAACATCTGTGGTTGCCACTGTTTTCGTTTTTCGCACAATTTCAACATATCTTTGCTTTGGAATTCCTGCCTGAAGTACAAGCTAATACTGTACTCTGAGATAATATGCTCACATTGGACGAGCTCAGTTCCGGATTGCGAAGTTTTCTCGTGAACCGAGAAACGATCGAAAAAATTGCGGTTTCACTCCGGAACGAAATAATATACAAAGTTTCGGTTACGTTTTCGTTCTGGTCAAATATATCGTTTTTTTTCGTTTTTTCGTTTTCGGTTTTCGTTATGTTCCGACACGCTGACTACACTACAAATCTATGTAGCCACCTTCTTTACACCGTGGCTATGTGTGAATATATCGTCTCACAAACATCATTTCATGCGCAATGTTGCTCTGTCGACCGTTGGAGTTGCAATTCAAGGTTCTTATTTAGGCAGCATTGTTTGGAAGAGCCGTTTTTTGATGAGAAATTGCTGTATCATTGAAATCCGTACTTTAAGTATTTTTGTACGCTATTGCGATCCCAAATACTACTCTGTATTTCCATCGCCTCTGTCTGCCCACCTGCTATTGCAGGAAATTCGTCAATATCACAGTGCAAAAACAGACCGGTACCGACGATATGTTCCGTGAACAAGAAGCCTACTCTCACTATCTGATACACGGGGTAAGTGCGCCTCTTCATTAATAATAATGTGCAACGAACGTCCTCTGCCTCCTTCACTGCTCCCTGCAACAGCGGGGCCATGCATGTATCTTTTAAACTACCATTTACTGCAAGTGTATTTACTAAGATGTACTTTGGGCTAGTTGGTTCATATTTGCAGTAATACAGCTCCGGAGAAAACAACAGACCAGACGAGGAGAAGGACACGTAACACAAAGCGCCTTGTGTTACGTGTCCTTCTCCTCGTCTGGTCAGGTGTTTTCGCCTGCACTGTTTTATTGCGAGTACTGAGTAACGTCATTTTCATGAACACAGTGTTGACCTGTTTGTAAAATGTCGATTTCTCTTATGAGGCCGGTAGCGTAGCTGACACAGGATTAGAAAGACTTACTATGTAGCAATAAACAGGGGATTACTATTTATGGGAACCTTGGCGACCTTATTGTGCGAGAAAAAGGTGCGGTAGCCGCGCTTTTAACGAACAATTATTTTCATAAATCATGAAACAGCACATACATTGCAACAAAACAGACGGACAGCGGAAAACGAAGGCTTGAACTGACGAAAAACAAATTACTGAACATGGAATGGTCATGGAGCCAACGTTTGGGCAACAAAATTGGTCTTCGTGATTGCAGCAACTGCCTTCCTTAGTAGCGCGTTGGTCCACGCTTGCCGCACTCTTCCACAACTTCAGAAGTAAACGAAAAAGCAAAGAAAGTTTCTATGCAAAGAAGGGGAGCAGGCGACTATCGGAGATAGGAAGATCGGCGTGATAAATTATCACAGGTGTACAGTGAGAGAGCAAGGAACGAACAGAACATAGGGGGGGGGGGGGTTGATTACGCAGTGTGTTCCCCAGTGTTGGTCACGTTGACAGAGTCGAACGTGGGGTGGAGTTATAGCATTGTACCATGATCCCGCTGGAGTTGCGAAAAATGGCGCCGTTGTACTTTTCCAAGAGCCACATCCCAGAATGGGCTGATTATCCTGCGGTGTGGTTGCCATCGCAATAAAAGCAGAGTAAAGAGAAGTTTGGGCCACTGATGAACGCCTACAGCTTAGCTTGCGTGCTACGAATACCTATATCAAGTGAAACAAATACTAATTATTGCGAACGAGAAACTATCCGAAGGGTGGTGCGTTTACCGGGAGGCTTCTTCTAGGATATCAGAGGGATGATCTTGTTTCTGCGACGTCGCAAAGTGTGTGGACTGCATGCATTGACCAACGCATCCGATCACATGGTTAAATTTCACTTTCTATTTTATTCAGGTGACAGATGTGCTGTTCGGCCACATTTCAATGGCTGAGTACCACACCTCGTGTACTGACTTCGTTTTTACCCTGGAATATCACAAGCTAATCTACCTGTATCCCTCACCCAGAGCACTGAAAAGCAGTTTTGCTTTTCTGAAGATATTTTCAGTCGCGGTGAGAGTTTTCTTCGAGTAGCCCGTCATATGAATGTTTCTGTTGTATAGGATTGCCTGAGAAACCGAGCATAAGTAATTGAGCAGCCTAACGTTCTAGCATATCCACTGCTTCGAGTGCACAGTGTCTTCCCTATTGACTTTTGCACATGTTAATGAATTTCAGACGTGGCGCTCCTGCGGAATCTCTCTATGCCTGATTGGTTTCGTCTATCGAACCATCACCTACATCGAAGAAACGTTGTGTCGTGTAAACCTTGTGGGCAACGCATCTTCGTCGCTTGAAAACAGAGGTGAACATGCACTTTCATTTATTCGTAAACACAAAAATTTTGTGCAATAATCCGTTACAATTCATTGTATAGCATGCTTCATTTTTTCAATAGCCTGTATAAAGAATTTGCGCATGTGGTACACTAAATAAATGAAATTTTATTACGTGCTCAATGTGTATATCTCTTCAGAGATCATAACGATAGATAATAAGCAGCATTGAACATGCGACATAGCCACACACTGTCTTAAAGGGGTCATGAACCACTTTTACAAGTAATGATCTAATGACCTCAGTATCGGAGTGTACTGCCCTCCCGAATCGATTGCCGTAAAAATTTCTCGAATCCGTCAAGAATCGGCGGTGTTACGGGGGTTTGGCGCACGCTCCCAGCGCTTTCTCTTTTCTCATGCCGACGAGCGCACTGGAAGCTAGACAGGGAGGGATGGCATGGGGGAAAGAAGTTACGTCAGCGCGCGTCATGAAACACGATCGCTCTCCCGCTGTGATTCGCTTGCGCGAGTGCGGCTACAGTGTACTGAGGAGTGCGGCGCCGGCAAGTGGCGGCACCCCGCGGCAAGAAGCGCATCTGATCCGAACTGCCGCTCTCGATTTACGTCGGCTATCGGCCAATAAGCATGCTATGTCTCTTGCGACGTAAACTGACAGATCCGCGACGTAAACGGAACAGACGCCCCGCCCACCGACGAGAGTGAGAACCGGCCTCTGTTTGAAAAGAGGGTGCCTGGGGAAACGGCAACTTCGCGCTCCGCTTGTGGCCATTACGCGGCGCGCACGACTGTAATATTTGGGCAGAGCAGTTCATAGCCGTGTCAGCTTTCCGCAGGATGTGTTTTTTCAACCAGCCCAAGGGGTGCTTCATGACCCCTTTAACGCCACCTAGAACACCGTAAAAAAATCAAGGGTTCCTTCGCTTGCTATATGACATCATGGCTGTGTTACAGTACGCGGTATTCGTTTGCCATAGTTTACGCCAAACGCAGCAATGTATGTGGTATTGAATAATATGGCAGTGGTCATCAATGGAAATAATGGTTGCGTATAGCACGCAGTCTGCGTAAAATATGATTTTAGGTCATCTGCTACAAGCTAATCCATTGTATACGTATATTGACTATAACAAAGCTCTAATATGGATCCTTGTAGAATGCCGGATAAAGCTTCAACAGGATACGATTCAATTGAACTGAACAATGAACTTGTGAGCGACCGTGAAGAAAAGATGTAAGAAATGGGATGTCGTTTATTAGATACAGCGTTTAACCAACACCTTCGAATCAAGCACAATGGCAAAAATAAAGATAAAACTGCTAATAAACATTGTGTGTGACACTTGGATCGTCTTGATATTTTTTTTTTATTTACGTCATACTGCAGGCCATGTGGCCCGAGCAGGAGGGTCAAGGTACAACATAAGGAATACACGTACAAGGCACAGTTGAATATTTGAAATGAGCGAAGGTAAACAAACACAAAAACAAACAGATTAAAAATGAAAATGTTGTTTAGGAAATAGTAAGCATGTAATATTGAATTGACTCTGTTGAGTCCAGGTGGTGAAAAGGTATCTGGCTCCATTCCTCAATAATTCGGGGGAAAAAAGAAAATTTAAACAGGTTAGTCCTGGCAGCATAAGGGAAGAGTGTCAGGGAGTGGGAATGGCGGGTTTTCCCGGTTTCCAAAAGGGTTACGTAAGGTCTGGGATCTATATAAAATTTACAATTTAATAAGCAGTGTAGGAACTTCAGGCCTGATATTTTTCGCCTCATGCGAAGCGATTGAAAAATGTTAGAACGTAAAAGTTCTAACGGTTTCTTGTGCTTTTCTTGAGCATGTCGTTTTATTCTTTGCGATAATATGTCTCAGCCACCATTATTTCAATTATTTAGTAATAATTTCTTTGAGGAGAAGTCATTCTTTTAGAAGATAAATTTGCAAAATGACATCGCGGAAGACAGTTCCAATTACCCGTTTATCATGAAACGTCATGGGGTACGAGCATGCGAATGCTTAACTAGGTAATTCAACAGTTGTATATAAGCTAATATTGATGTGAAGAGCTCGTTTTTAGACTAAACGCACTGACGTTATAAAAACTGTCTATACGCATGCAGCGATAAGAATATTCTCTGCACTTTGTAACTACTCCTGATATGGTGGGGGCCTTTTGAGGTAGTTGGCCACTCTCGTGATCATAGTTATAAAAAGTGGAACAAGTAGTCAAACGAAGAGAAATAACGAGTGCACGTGTATACCTGCGATTTAGCTATAACGTGTTCGCGAAAAACTAACAAAAAAAACAATACTTGGCATAAAATGTTCCAAGCTTTCCTCACAAAGTCACTGTCGATATTTGCCCTAATTTCCATTGCCACGAAGCAAACAGCTTTCGCGGTAGAAAACAACGCCCTTATTTTAACACCTGAGGCGCAATACCTGATGCTATCTGTTGATTTGGGAATCGGCGCTTGAGATTCACTTTTGTTATTTCGCTTTTTTTTTGCATTGCATCACCAGTAAAATCCAGCAGGAAGCTCAGCATGCGTACATTGCTGATGGCGTACCTGCTGTTGGGATTCATCATCGGGCATTGCTTCACGGGAGGATACATCAGTTTTCTGAACAAACCAGTAATGGAAGAGGCACCTAATACTAAAGAAAGACTTCTGGCGTTTCTTCGCAGCGGCCGCTTGCAGTTCTGCATGAGCAAATACGCATTTGTGAATGGTGTAATCACGGTAAGCGTTCTTGGATCTCTTGAGTTGGCGGTATTTGTGCAAATTTATTTTGTATTCTCGTGTCTGTGTATAAGCATCGCACTACGTGTGGAAAGAAGATTGCACATACGAGTTCTAATTGAAAAAGGTAATATAAAATTTTCTTCCTATTTTCTAAATCTAAGATGGTACACGGATAAAATTCAGACGTTTTTAATGGGAAGAAAATTCAAGTAATTACGCAGCGATGTGTATCCAGTAAAATTGGTGCTAATATGCGTTTCCGTGTTCTTATTTTGAGTAGCTATTATGCGATGCTCCCAAACATTGCAATTCTTCGCTTGTTTCTTATAGTTTTACAAGCAGCTCGATTGAAACAGCTTAATTAGAATCGCGAATGGATTTATTAGCACAAGTTACTTGCTGTCCACAGCAGGACCACGGTGTAAAAATAAGTTAGCTGATGACTCTGCCGCCGGCGCCGCGTCCAGATTGTGTTAGCCGCCTTGGCTGTTTCTTTTTGGCTGCGACAGGTGGCGCTAACAGACGGGGGCTTATTGGGGAAAGGCGCCGATCTGCACGTAGTAGGTTATTGCTGCGGAGCCTCGCTTGTTTAATACGCTCGATATACTTATGTATATAGATGTGAATAAATTAGAACACTGGGATTCTGCAGTAACGATATTGATTTGAGATTATTTCCGAACAGTGTTCTTGTCGTATAAATGTTCCGACAGCAGGAAACATTGGTCTGGAGAGCGGTCGCATTTTGACGCGACCGCGTTAAAGAGCTCGTTTCGACGAAATTCCGGTGTCGGCGGCGTCGGCGTCTTTGGTTCTGAGCAAAAATCAGCGTTGGACGTGAGTGAAAATTCGAGGTACTTGCAATAATGATAGCAGCTCAAAGGATCGCAGCTCGAGGGCCTTTGCCGTTTGGCCTACCTTGTGGCAGTCTCCCCCGAAGAGCGAAGGCACGCTAGCGATAAGCAAGGCGATAGTGTGCGTGCGTGCTCGTGTGTGTGTGTGTGCGCGCGCTCGTGTGAGCGTGTGTACGTGTGTGTGTGTGTGTGTGTGTATGCGTGCATGTGTGCCTGCGTGTGTGTGATTGCATGTGTGCGTGCGTGTGTGTGAGTGCATGTGTGCGTGCGTGTGGGTAAAAGCATGTGCTCGCGCGTGTGTGCATTTGCGCGTGCGCGTGCGTATGTGTGCGCGTCTGTGTGCATGTGCGTGTCCACGCATTTGTGTGTGTATTGCGAGTGTGTGCTCGCGCGCGCGTGTGTGAGCGTGTGTGTGTGTGTGTGTGCGTGCGTGCGTGCGTGCATGTCTGCCTGCGTGTGATTAAGGGCATGCGTGCGTGCGCGTGTGTAAAGGTATGTGCGTGCGCGCGTGTGTGTGCATTTGCGTGTGTGCGTGCGTATGTGTGCGCGCATGTGTGCATGTACGTGTGTGTATTTGTGTGCGTGCGTGTTTATGCATTTGTGTGCGTGCGCGTGCATGTGTGTGCGTGTGTATTGCGTGTGCGCGTGTGTGTCTGCGTGCGTATGAGTGCATGCGTGCGTGCGTGTGTGAGAGGGCATGTACGTGCGTGTGTACATTTCTATGCGTGCGTGTTTGTGTTTGTGTGAGTGTGTGCGCGCGCACGTATGTGTGTGTGTGTTTGCGTGTGTGTGTGAGCGTCTGCGTGCGATTATCGCTGTTGCGCGTAGTAGCTTAGCAAACTGAACGAAAAAAAAAACTTCATCAGAAAAGTTTCAATCAATGTATCCCGAAAATATCTGTTCACTGATTATTCTACAACATTTAATGTTTCTTTGTCCAAATAGGCATAGATGAGGCAGCTCAGAAAGTGGCATCTGAATTTAGAACAAGAAATTACCTTTCCGGTTTGATGACCACGTGAGGCGCATAGGCCACTCACACTATCAGTGTTGTGTTCAGAAGCCTGCCGTTCTTCAAGTGGAGGGGGCTCGTCGCTGCAGAAGTCGAAGCGCGGCTTCTTGCGTTGCGTGCCCGTTGATTCAGCATCGCCGTGCCGTGGAGTCGCTGTCTCTACGTGCAATAAATGTTGGTTACATTCAGCGGTCGGGTAAAGCACTTCCGAAGCAGTTGAACCTTTTGGCAGCCATCGCTTCCGATAAGTCGGCAGTAGAGCCTGCCGTTTTCGCGGAGGTTTCCTGGTTCTTTACTGCATGGTCAGGTATTTTGGGCAGCCGTGGAAAATGCGAGGCACAGCATCCGAAGAGAGCGCAGGTTTCTTTCGGGAAGTGCAACAGGACGTTCCTTGTACTCTGCATGATATGTTGCAGAGATCGCTTCTTCCGGGAAATGCTTCGCGCACACATGGTCAGTAGGCTCCAAAACTCTGTCTGCTCTCGGAATCGCCCGTCGCCACTTATCTAAGCGCTCTGGTTCGCGCGGCGCCTTCAATAGCGCCAAGGACAAGGTTTGCAATTGGGGACAAAACATTTTTTGCCCATTTCGAGGCGCAGCCAGCGACAAGGCCGTTACAGGGTACTCGGCATCATACACAGAGTCGAAGTATACGTGCACTCAATCACAATACACGAATCAGCAAAACAAATGCACTGACAGGGCTCACAGGCACAGGGCCATGCGTTTATAAATCACAGAATGCCATGCACACAAACCTTGAGGAAGATCTTTCCTTGCGCGCGTAATTTCAGAATGAGCGCCGCGCGAGACCCTGAGACCCCATTCTGTAGCGCCATCTCAACGCGCGCCGCAAAAGCTACTCGTGGCTCAAGGTCATCGGCGAACGCAATCTGCCTACGCCCTCTCCTCAAGCGGAGCGGCGAGTGTCAGCACCTAACTTATTCTTACACCGTGAGCAGGACAAACGTCTCTGACATGGTTTTCTAATTAACAAGTTTTTTTTTTTGGCTTGCCCACGCGACTTTTTTTCTGCGAAAATTCTAAATTTATTTGCCCACCTAATTTTCCTTCCCTCGTGGAGCTTGTCTTATTTTTGAAGCCAGTCCAATACTCTTAATGACGAGCGGTTATCTTGCCTCCTGGCTTCATGCCCTGCACATGCCCATTTCTTCTTGATTCCCACGAAGTAGTCCTTGACCTGCGTCTCTTCCCTGACCCACGGAGGTATCCTGTGTGGTTTAAGGTTACAGCTATCATTTTCCTTTCCATGAATCACTGCGTCTTCGTCAGTTCAATTCAACCTCTTTCTTAAACCTCCAGTCTTCCGCCCTGTAGGTAAACACCGGTAAGATACAGCTTTTACATACCGTTCTGTTGTGAGATACCGGTACACTGACATTCAAGATTGCCTGAAAATTTGTTCCACCCTATTCTTTTTCTTCTGGGAACTTCAGTTTCACGGTTCAGATCTGCGGTCACTACCGGTCCTAACTAGACGTATTCCTTTACTAATCTCAAACCGTTGTGTTCTAACGAGAGTGTTGAACACTTTAGTTTTTATACGTTATTTCTATTCCCACCATTTTGTTGTGCCTGTTAATCCAACAATCACGCTTTGGACTTCCTACTCTGAGTTACTTAGCGAGGCAATCATCATCGAGTTGCTGGTTACTAAGGTATTCTCCATTATGCCCAACTGCTGCCGATCCAAAGCTCTGAAAACCTCCTGTAAACACGTGGTGAATAGCTCTGAAGAGAACATACCTCACACCCTTCTTTGTGGCAGTTTTGTAGTGTTAGCTACACTGGCCGAGGTAGAGCGGTTTCGCGTGACTTATCGAGAGACGTGCTGCACATGCGCCAGGAGCAGTGACGTCACGGCGCACAGCTTGCGCACCGGAGCCGATGCCGCCGCGCGGGCCTGGCGGTTCTGCGCATTCCAGAGGAGTGATGTCATAGCTGCGGCAGACGCACTGGCGCCGGCGCGTGCCCAGCTGTGCGCCTCCGTCACGCAGTAGCCGTCTCACGCTGCCCCTGGCGTTGGTGCCATGGAGATGGTAGCGTATTACTACACTGACCACCGAGCCGCCTTTGTGGCAATAGACAAATGACGTTTAGCAAAAAATAAATATACCTGTGTCACATAATGTGCATACTGTGTATGTGTCATTGAAGCAGCAGTAAGCATGGCAATCAAGCAAATCCTAGACAACCAGGAGAGCTAAGAATAATCAGGTGAACCTTAGGCTCACGCTACGTATATCATGGCATAGCCGAGCTAAGCCACTACAATTTTTTATTGCGTTCATTATGGAGGACCATCTTGGTTGTTAAAACTGCTCCACATTTCTTATGTATTTTTGTACACGGTTCGTCCTACACCACCGTTACGTAATGCCTGCATGACTGCTGAGCGTCAACGGAATCGAATGCCTTCTCGTAATCTATGAAGGTTATATTATATATATATAATATATATATATATAATATATATATATATATATATATATATATATATATATATATATATATTATATATATATAATATATATATATCAGGGTTTGTTATATTCTCCGGACTTCCTATACACCTGATTGATAGTGTGAACATGGTCCATACTCGACTAGCCTGTACGAAATCCTGCTAGGTCTTTTCGTTCATGTATTTATAGCTTAAATTAGATTAACGATTACCTTTGAAGCTACGTACATTAAACAGATCGGCCTGAAATTTTATTGAGATAACAATTACATGCCTCTCCAGGTGCATTTTTGTGTCGCCCTTGGAGTGATGTTCATTATAAGTCCAAATCGATAGCATCACACCGCGCATGGTGCGTTCTATGTGAGAGTGAAGCGTACTAGGGCTGCTGACGTTCACGACTGGCACATGTAACGGTGCCGAAGCTGGGGGGGGGGGGGGTTGCTCTGTTGCTCCGGCAGAATATGTGTACTTTGAACGGCCAAACGTAGTCGCCCGTGGTCGCGCTCGCAGTTATCTTTAGAGAATACCGACAGACCTGCTCATATTTTTGTACTTGTGCTCTCATGCAATGTTTACCTTTAAAGCCGTAGACTGCACGAAGGTCGCATCGCTCCCTGTGGCGGCCGCGTTTCCTTACTCTAGCGTTCTGTTGGATTACGCCAGGTCACATGTTGAGTGAGCTGCTAGCTTTAATTCCTCACAACATTCTAATTCGTTCATGTCGCATTCATTTTCGCCATTGCGGACAAAA